>NW_021424311.1:0-342 GCF_001605985.2 Dendrobium catenatum
TTTCAGGTCCACACGATCAGACTGTAATTTGGAACCAGCTCAAGATTGGAAAGACGAGGTCTGTGTCAGTTTGTTATCTTTTTCCTTTCTTGAGTCTGTTCTATTTGGTGTGGCATCTAATGGTTTGTTACTTTGAAAATTTTTTGTTGTGCCCTAAAAGATTTCTATTTTTGGTAACATCGTCCGGGACGATATTTATATCGTCTTGGACGATCTGACAAAAGTAGAAACCCTAATTAGGGCATCCTCATTAAAGTAACCGTCATTATGCAAAACACATCGTCCTAGATGATTTTGTATCGGCTAGGAAGATAGGCTCAATTCAGCAAGAATCTGCCGCCA
>NW_021424312.1:0-275 GCF_001605985.2 Dendrobium catenatum
TCTATACTACACCTGATTAGGAGAATGGATTGTACTGCTCCTCCCTTTAAAATCAATAGGAGGGTATTAGTCTACCCGACTATGTAGATTCAATCGGGAGAAATATATCCTAAATATAAATAAAACGAATCGTGTGAGAAAATAAAGATCTAGTTATTTTTAAAGAAAACACTGCTTTATCTATATTTTTGTTTGGATTCATTTCTTATAATCAAGAAATAGATATGTATCTGATTTGCTTTCACGAGTACATCAAATATCGTCTATATATTTGA
>NW_021424313.1:0-252 GCF_001605985.2 Dendrobium catenatum
GGGCAAAAGGAGAGCTATAGTTTGTAGTGAAATTCCCGGAGAGGAGGACACCGGAGAGTGGAAGTAGGTTTTCATTTGACTGAACCATTATAAAATTCAAGTGTACTTTTTCCTTATAACTTTTTTTTTTTTTGCTTGCACTTTATTTTCATAATATTTTCTTGGTGAAATTTATGAAACAAAAAAGGGATTTCATTGTTGCACATTTGTGTTCCATTATTTTCCTTCGTAGTAGTTAAAGTTTTCATGTTA
>NW_021424314.1:0-218 GCF_001605985.2 Dendrobium catenatum
AGATTGCAAGACAATAGTGAATATTTCTATGATTTTATTTTTACTCTATTAGATGCTATCTTTCCTAATATAAATTGTTATATTAAGAACTATATAAAAAATCTATAATATGCTCACAAATTTATGGCCTAAATTAATTTTTTGTTAATATGTAGAGCCTTAACAATAATTTTATAACTCTACAATAGTTTTAAAATTAAAATATATATATATAATAC
>NW_021424315.1:0-8301 GCF_001605985.2 Dendrobium catenatum
TCTAATTTCCTTTAGGATCTTCTTCCATAATATATAAGGAGAACCATATTTTCTCCTTACGATGTTCCAAATCTTATGGATAGGTGGCCTTAAGGGATTAAAGTTGCAAGTTAATTTTTTTGTCAATAACATATAATATATAAAATTATAATAAACTTAACAAAATAAACTGAACTTACGTATCACCCTTAGACTCAATGTATAGATGCTTATCTGTTGTAGTTGCAGGATCCATAGTACTAATCTCTACTGGTGTAGATGGTCCATCATGTTTTGGCTGCACCAGATATGTGTAATAATATGGGTGGGGGTAAGGAGGGTAAAGGATGGTAGATGGACTAGTTTGTGATGCTGGTGGGGGTTAATATGGATAGAATGAAGCTGTATGTGCCTGATTTAGAGAGGGAAATCAAAGACTCGTCGATGCAGAAGGAAAGTATCGTGGAAAGGGTGGTGGTACACCAACAATAGGTGGATCTGACTAGCCCTGACCATGCTCACTTGGGGACTACTGCTGACTCCTGGGTGGTGGTGGTGATGGTATCATTATTAAAATTGGTCTCTGCCCCTCGCTTTCATCAGACTGTCTAGGTCTGCTTGGACCACCACTCAAATATTATTTTACAAGTAAACTTTGAAATAAACACTACAGGAAAATCACCCATTACCAGCAAAATTTCAAACGAATTTCAGGTGGATTTTCCGGCGTATTTCCAATAAATTATTTGAAAAAAAAAATTCTGACCAATTTCAAGCAGATTTTTCGACGGATTTTCCAGCATATATGTTTTTGGCAAAGTTTCCGGCGAATTTTCCGACAGATTCTAAAAATATCATTTTTTCCTAATTTAATTAATTTGTAATTTTGTAGTTTAATTTAATTAATTATTAACTTAATTATTTTAATTAATTATTAATTTAATTCATTATTTTAATTAATTATTAAGCTTTAGTAACTTTTCAATTTGCTTGTTTAAGTTATCGTCTTTCCCTCACCACAAGCAACTTTTCTCCATGTCTTTCCGCTTTTAGGCAATTATTCGTTTCACAATGCATCCAAAAGTCTTTGGGACCCAAATATTGCTCGTAGGCAATGAGTGAGGGCCAATCAAATATATATTAGAATATTCATTCAAATTTTGGATTCGTAATAGCACGACTTTGGCATCAAACTTGTCAGTAAACAACGTTAGAATTTTATTGACTAATTTTCAAAGTTTGAAATTTTTATCTAAAGCATGACAATGAATGTTATAATTTGAATAAATCTAGTTATCATGTCTAACATCGTCTCATATGCGATTTCATGCTAAAAAGATTCAATAGTCATCGCATTCAAAAATCAACTTAGATTGCTTACTTCACTAGTACCTTTCATATAAATGCATAAACTGTTCAAATTTCTCTTTTCGGTAGTAACATGTCAATGAAAAGAATTCTCATATAATCTTCCAAATTTTAAGCACAGAACAAACAATTCATATATTGTAGCATTTAAATTCAGCAAAATTTATTCTACTCTATTCCATTCAGAAAAAAGTGTATCAGTTTTGATTCCTCTATAATACGTGACGGAAAAGAATAATCATTTTGATCATCTGCCACATTCGATATCTATTGATTTAAGAAAGTAGAATTCGAATTTTCTAAAAATCAAAAGAAATATTTTCAAAATAAAGGTGGCTAACAATCGAATATCTTAATTTCGTCCTGGACGAAATTTAATTTTGTTGGACAAATATTTTATAGAGAGCAAATCGTCCCGGACGATATTAATTTTGTCTTGGACGAATATGACTTAGAAAAATTTTCTCCGCAGTTCCTAGCGTTCCATGTGATCTTAATGAAGATAACTGTCTGATCGTCCCGTAGAACTGTATCGTCCGTTACGATCAGTAATAAATTTTATAATGATCTCTTAATTGGTATTTAAAAATTAATACTTCTACATCTTGGATTTTTAAAAAACTTTTATATTCTTAATGCAAGTTTAAATTTAAAGTTTAAAGAAATTAAACTTTTCACACAGAGTAAATAACTTGCAATGAAATTAAATGCGTAAGAAAATAAGAAAGAACGACGAATTTATAGTGGTCCGGTCAAACCTGACTAAGTCCACTCCCCGGAGGCACCCTCCGAGTCTGCACTAATTACCAAAAGTGGACTCTCTTTTGCCCCCACAGCAAAGTGGAGAGCCTGTACAAAACACTTTCACTTTTTCCGGTGCGGCGAGTAGCCTGGTTTTTTGACACCAAAGAGAATCTTCTTCTCGCCAAAACATCCCTCAAGATGACCCTTAATCCGAATGGTACTGAAGTGCAAGTTCGCCCGGAGCACCACCCTGCTGAATATCCCTTCACACTCCTTGAAATCCCTCTCAGGATCTTCTCCCTCTTCAAACTCCCTCTCTCCCTTTTCAAGTTTCTTTCTAGTTTTCCTCCCAAAGAACGAAGACACATGGCTATCAAGATACACTTTGTCGCCTTTTACACTCTCCAAGTGTCAGCAGAAAATCGGACCAATGTTGTTGAACTTCATTTGAGAGCCTTCGCCGGAGCAACCATGTGAAATATCCCCCACACTCCCTTGAAAAAATCCCTTCAAGGATCTTCTCTCCCCTCTCAAATGGTCTCCCTCAAGAAAATAACTCCAAAGGTACTTGTAAAGTTTCTTAGGACTCCTTATATAGAAGGACATGAAAATTGTCCAAAAACTGTAAGTTTTCAATTCTGGTACGCAGTGGAACTCGTCGTAAAATCATTGATCGCCTGGCAATATTACTTAAAAGCTTGAAAACGAACCTGTTTGTATTTGTGTACGAAATGTTTTCGTACACGCTGATATGTCCCGTACGAATCAAGTTTGTCAGGTACAAACGGTTATAACAAGGTCGGTTCCAAAAAAACTTAATATGAATATGAAAAATCGTCCAAGTTGGTTATATGTCTGGATGAAAATATGTTCGTCAGGACGAAAATCTTACAGAGACCAAATCGTCTTGACGATAATGTAATTTCGTCTGGACGATAATTCTTACAGAGTGCAATCATTCCAGGACGATATTTAATTTTGTCTGGACGAAATTCTTACAGAGAGGAAATCGCGCCAACGATATTTAATTTCGTATTGGCGAATAGGACTTAGAAAATTTTCTACACAGTTCCAATTCCGTTCCATGTGATCTTAATAGGAGATAACTGTCTGATCGTCCTGTACGAATGATATCGTCCCTACGATCAAGTAAAATTTTATATGGTTCCTTATGTGTGTGTGTGTATGTTTTAATTCACTCAATTATACTTAACTACGAAGACTTCAAATCAAATTCAGCAAAAATACTTTTAGTTTTTGAAACTTAAAATTATCATTTTATTGAGAGGGGTGATTGTAATTGAGTGAAATAAAACATACACACCACACATAAGGAGATTCATATAAATTTATAACTGATAGTACGGGACTGATATAGCTTCGTACGGGACGATCAGACAGTTATCTCCTATTAAGAACATGGAATGAATATGACTGGGTAGAAATTTCTAAGTCCTATTCATCGCAGGACAAAATTAAATATCGTCCGGGACGCATTTGCTCTCTGTAAGAATTTCATCCAGAATGAAAATTAAATATTGTCCGAGACGATTTTGCTCTCTAGTAAGAATTTCATCAGATGAAATTCATTAATCGTCCGGACGATTTTGGTCTCTGGTAAGATTTTTGTCTGACGAACATATTTTCGTCCTAGCGACATATTTTCGTCACAGCGATATAACCGACTTAGGACGGTTTTCTTCTATCTCATTATGCAGTTTTTGGACCGTTACATGTTATAACCGACGAACTTGGTTCGTACAGGCACGATCATCTTGTACAAAAATATTTCGTACACATATACAAAAGGTTCGTTTCAAGGCTTTTAAGTAATAATTGTCCAGGACGATCGACGATCGTACGGGACGATCTAACTGCGTACAGATTGAAAACTTGCACGTTTTTGGGCGGTTTTTCATGTCCCTTTCTAGGACTCCTTATTCAAAAAATGTTAGGAGATTACAACACATAAAAACAATAATATTTGTGAATCATCAAAATTTATCAAGTTGTAAAGAATGTAACATGCAAATAGCAACTATCCTAACAATCTTCTCCTTTTTTTGATGATGACAAAATAATTATTGTTGTATAATTTCAAATTCTAAGAATCTCCTAAACTCCTACTTGAATTAATTAAATTTTGAAAATAAGGAGGCATTAAATTATTTTTATTTTCAAATTTTTAAAATATACAAACAAAACAAACAAACACACATACACTAAACAAAACAAACACACAACGATACGAATCACAAGACACACACCAACAATTTTTTTTTTTAAGTGTTTTATTCTATGTTTGAAATATTCATTAGCTATATAACAAACCCTTCAAATTTTTTATCTTACACAATGTGCTATACTTACTGCCAACATAAAATTGAATTCATTGAAAATCTAACTTTTTTCTAAATTTAAGTTTGTGTTTTATAATTTGATATTATTAAAGATTGCAATTTTATGTCTCTTATTTAGACTAACATTAATTTTAATATTATTATTTGTAATTGTGGATATTTTCTTATTTTGTAATTCACTTATCAATTATATTTATGGGAGCTTAGAAAGATTTGAAATTTTAAATTATGTTATTTTGGAAAGAATACAACTTACTCTTGAAAAATTGTGCAAATCATAAAAAAATCAAAAAAATGTGAATGATTCCGGCAATGTGAAAAACAAGCACAAAATAAGCCCAACAAGTGAAAGTTACACAAAAATCGTGCCACAAACATTGAAAAGAATGCGCAACAGCGCCACATGTGGTATTATTTATTTCCTTAAAATTTTAATCTCTTTAATTTCAAATTGATCTTATGTACATGTTATGACTTCTATTGAAATATAAATATTAGAATTTTTTTATCAATCATTTTTTACAATGATTTTTCTATCTTAAATGTCTAAATATCTACGTGTTGATTAATTCCTTTTTAGTATTCTATGTTATATTCTTCTTAAATTCTATGAGTTTTATGATTTGGGCTTATATTTTAATTTTAATTTGCCCTACCTTATGTAAATCCATTTTAAAGGTTAAATTTTTTAAATGATTTTCCATATTGTCTGCTTACATTTCTAGTCTTTTTCATTCTTCAACTTTTTGATGTTGTCAAAAAAAGGGGAAGAATTATTTGTTGTGTCTTGTGTATTCGTATCGTTTGTGTGTTTATTTTTTTTGTGTATGTGTGTTTGTTTTGTTTTATTTTGTATCTTTTAAAAATTTTGAAAATAAAAATAATTTTAACTGTCTACTTTTTCAATATATTAATTAAATTCGGGGGAGTTTAGGAGATTCTTATGAATTTGAAATTATACAACAATAATTTTTTGCCATCATAAAAAGGGGGAGATTGTCTAGGAAAGTTGCTATTTGCATGTTTTCATTCTTGCACTACTTGTATACTTTTTGATGATTTCCAAATATTAATTATTTTAATGTGTTGTTATCTCCTCTAATATTTTTTTGGAAGATTTGTTTTTTGCTCTGTGTTTACTAATATTTTAGAAAAAATTGAACTCTCAGACTATGAAGACTTCAAATATAATTACAGCAAAAGAATACTTTTTATTTTTGAAAGCTTAAATTATCATTTTAATTGGAGAGGGGGGGGTGGGGGGGGAAGGTGATTATAATTGAGTGAATAAAAACTATACACACACACAGAAGGAGGATCATATAAAATTTATACTGTCGTACGGGCCGATAGACAGTTATCGCCCTAACTCTATTAAGATCAATGGAACGAATAGTGAATGGGTAGAAAAATTTTCTAAGTCCTATTCATCCGCAGGAGAAATTAAATAATGTCCGGGACGATTTGCTCTCTGTAAGAAATTTCGTCAGACGAAATTAAATATCTTCCGGACGATTTTGCTCTCTGTAAGAATTTCGTCCAGATGAAATTCATATCGACAAGGACGATTTGTTCTCTGTAAGATTTTCATCCTCGACGACTATTTTTGTTTGACGATATTAACGACTTAGGACAGTTTTTCTATATTCATTATCAGTTTTTGGAACGCGACTTGTTATAACGTTCGTACCGGACAAACTCTGGTCCGTACGGGACGATCAGCTTGTACGAAAATATTTGTACACATATCAAACAGGTAGGTTCAAGGCTTTTAAAGCTTTATCATCGTCAGGCACTTCACGATCGTACGGGACGATCCTATTGCGTACATATTTGAAAAACGTTGCAGTTTTTTGGGCGATTTTTTATGTCCTTTCTATATAAGAGTCCTAGAAACTATTACAAAGTACCGTTTTGGAGTTGCTTTTCTCTTGAGAGGGACAATTGAGAGGGAGAAGGTCCTTGGCAGGGGATTTCAAGGGAGTGGTGGGGGATATTCCACACGGTTGCTCGAGCGAAGGCCTCAAGTGATGTTCAACAACATTGGTCGCGGTTCTCTGCGACACTTGGAAGTGTAAACAGGATGACAAAGTGTAATCTTGACAGTCATTGTGTCTCGTTCTTTTTGGAGAAACTAGAAGAGAGAACTTGACAAGGGAGAGAGGAAGGGTGGAGTTTGAGAGGGAGAAGATCTTGGGTTTTAGGAGTGGGTTTAAGGAAGGGGAAGGAATTCCAACGGTTGCTCCGGCGAACTTGCACTTCAGTACCATCAGATTCAAAGGGTCGTCTTGAGGGAGTTTTGGCGAGAAGAAATCTTCTTTGTGTCAAGAACCCGGCTACTTCTGCAGCACCGTGGGAAGGTGAAAGTAATTTTGTACAGGCTTCTCCGCCTTGCTGTGGGGCAAAGGAGAGCACTTTGTGGTATTCAGTGCAATACTTGGAGAGTGCCTCGGGGAGTGGACGTAGGTCAAGGTTTGACCGAACACACTATAAATCTGGTGTGTTCTTTCTTATTTTTTCTTCCGCAATTTAATTTCATTGCAAGTTGTTTACTCTGGTTGAAAAGTTTAATTTTTTTAAATTTTGAAATTTAACTTGTATTTAATAAATTAAAAAGGTTTTCTAAAAATCATAAGAGTAGAATATATTTTTTAATTACCAATATTCACCCCCTCTTGGTTAGCCTTGGGCATTTTAATTAGGCTTAACATCTTAATTCATATTGACGATTTCTCACAATCCACTACAACCCATAATATTGAAATATAGTTTAGAAAGAATGGTGATAGTCAATTAGGCTTCATCAGGTGAAATATGATAAAAGTGGAAGATAACCTAGAGAGCAAATAAAAATATTTTGTTTATGAGTAATATTTGGTAATTAAAGTGACTAAATTTAATTGTAATGTACTTATATAATTGTATATTTTTAACAATCAAATTTAGTAAACTATCATTCTCTTACTAAACATCTCTTATCAACTTCATTTTGTATGTTACCATTATTAATGTAATCTATCTAATTCTTTATGTTTATTATAGCTAATTTATTCTATATTATATATATATATATTTTAATTTTTTACTTATGTAAATCTATGGAACACTTTATAATTTTATTTTTTTATATGTTACAATGGATTTAACTAATTATTTTTTTAATACAGATGTCTTCAGGTGATATCATCATCGTAGGTCTTTTCACTACATGAAAGTTACGTAATCTTTGGCGAAAATATTTTGAGTTTTTGATATATTTCTAAATTTTCAGGGAAAAATTTTTTGACGGTAAATTTCGAGCATTGGAAAACTTTTTCGTTAAAAAAATTCTAGCCGGAACGATTTTTGGTGGAAATATCATCAAAATTTAAACCAAAAAGATTTTAAAAAATTCGTGAATGCCCTAAGCCTTCTCCTCCCGCCCACCCACGGATGACGCGCAGCCCTGCTCGCACCAGGATGCACCGCAAACACAGCTAGCGGCATACCATGCTCACGCCCATGGGAACCCGGCTACATCCAGTCCACGCTAGAGCCTTACGCAGGCCGTTCCCCCGCATGAAGGCCCACCCGCTCCCCTCCATCGCATGCAGGGCCTGGTGACCCCTGTACCTTGCATGTGCCCCGTCTGTGCCATCGCCCAGGATTCGAACCGACGGATCTCCTGTTGCC
Source organism: Dendrobium catenatum (assembly GCF_001605985.2). Taxonomy (NCBI): domain Eukaryota; kingdom Viridiplantae; phylum Streptophyta; class Magnoliopsida; order Asparagales; family Orchidaceae; genus Dendrobium; species Dendrobium catenatum. The sequence continues at coordinate 8,124 of NW_021424315.1, forward strand.
AACGCCGCTCGCCAGTCCGACCACTACTCTTTTGCTGCAAATATGTAATTGTGAATTTTTTTTTTATTTTAAAACCAAAGAATTTAAAATAAAAAGTAAATTCATTTAATTTATTATTTTAAATTGATAATCAAAATAAGTTATTTTTAGTAAGATTAATAAAAATAATCTTATTAAA
>NW_021424316.1:0-273 GCF_001605985.2 Dendrobium catenatum
AAATAAAAATCAAAGTTTCTTCTCTTAAGATTTATCATTTAAAGAAGAAAGGAAGAATTGAAGAATTGCTGGATATTTCTTTTTTGAGCAGCCCTTACATGAAGAGGAAGAGATGTATTTAAAGGGAAAGGGTAAGTAAGGCCAAATTTGAATAAGACTATTAATCTAATATTAATTTATCAAATAATAATATTATATTTGATTATGAATTTATTTATATTAAATATATATAAGATTCAAATGGCTATAAAATGGCTAGCCACATGAGAAAGT
>NW_021424317.1:0-236 GCF_001605985.2 Dendrobium catenatum
GTGAGAGGGGAGGGGTGATGTGGTGAGTTATCAAGTTCCCAAATTAGAGAAATCCAATTTAGGATGAAAATAAAGTGATCCAATTTAATTTAAAATTAGATTGAATGACATTTCATACTTTCCTAATATGGCGTTTTGACAAATTTGGAAAGTTTAGGAACTCAAATAATTTTGAAATTCAAAATTTGAGCATGGGGGAGAAATGTTGAAAGTGGCCGGTGGTGGTGGGTGGTCGG
>NW_021424318.1:0-432 GCF_001605985.2 Dendrobium catenatum
AGGTCAGGGCAAGGGAGCAGAAGATAGGAATTGATCTAGATCTTCAGGTTTTTGTCTTTTGATTGATTTTGATTCTTTTGTACTGAGGATAGATTTCAGTACTGGTGATTGTAGTGTAGTTCATGAGTATTGTACATGAATTTTGAGAGATGAATCGACTTGTATATTGATGTTTTAAATTTCATAGATGTTTGATAGACTACTTAATTGAAGGTTTTAGATAACTTTGGTAAAATGTTTGGAAAATTTGATTGACATTCTTTCCAAGTTTGATCTTGGGGCATCACAGTTGGTATCAGAGCAGTGTTATTGGAAGAATGGATTGTTACCAGAGTTGTAGGATTGGATTGAGCATTGGGTAGATTGGGTAGCTTTAAGAGCTTCATTGGCATACATCATTGCATGTGTGTATTATCTGTTCTGAATTATGCA
>NW_021424319.1:0-248 GCF_001605985.2 Dendrobium catenatum
GAACAAAAGAGATTCAAGGGTGAGAAAATTGAAGATGCTTATATATGAGGGAGATGATACCCATGGGTAGATCTACAAGATAGAAATATACTTTACCATCAATAGTTTGACGAAGGAGAGACTAACGACAACATGAAGTGCATGGAGGGAAAAGCGTTGGCATGATACTAGTGGAGTGATACGAGGTGGCCTATATGAACCTGGAGAGAGTTTAAAGACTGCTTGTTGGAATGTTTCTGTACTAGCAG
>NW_021424320.1:0-334 GCF_001605985.2 Dendrobium catenatum
ATCCATTGACTTTAGGGGTGTCAATTCGGGTCAACGGGTCGGGTTCGGGTCGAACCCGAAACTGACCCGACACTGTTCGGGTCAACCCGAACCCGATCCTTTTTTAAAAACGGATCAGATTTCCGGACCCGAACCCGACCCAATTCGGGTCTGGGTCAACCCGACTCGACACGAATGACCCGAAGTTGACCTAAAATTGCTAGTTATCGGGTCAAAATCGAGTCAATCTTCGCTTTTTCGGGTCAAAAATGGGTCAATCTCGGGTTTCCGGGTCAAATAGAAGTTTTCGTGTCAATTTCGGGTCATTTTCAGGTCAATTTCGGGTTGCTGGGTC
>NW_021424321.1:0-413 GCF_001605985.2 Dendrobium catenatum
ATCAATTTGGGGTATCATCTAAGAAGAACCTATAATGTATGCATGTCTAGAAGATTCTTCAAATTAGGGAATTTGATAATTGAAAGCAATCAAGTAGTTGTTTTGCAAAATGTTGTACATGAACTTAATCAACAACATATTTTGTGAGATCTACAGCATAGACTTTGGAAAGTCTATGGGAAACCTCACAATGATTTGATATTTCCAATCGTTGACTAAATTCATGTTCAAGAACACACAAAATCTCATTAAAGTCCACAAACTTAACCACATGTGCACACTTCTTGCAAGTCATTAGTCACTTTTGTCATGACTGGACTTGAAAGAAGGGTGCATGCAACTTATGGGTGAGTTTTAAGATTGCTACTCAATGCTTTAAGTTTTGTATGGTACAAGATATAAGTCTAATTGAT
>NW_021424322.1:0-293 GCF_001605985.2 Dendrobium catenatum
CGACAGCCGACTTACTCCACTCGTCGATGCCGGGAGCGGAGCAGCCACGGTTGAGGCCGAAGATTCTTCCGTCGTTCATGACCTTTCCGCCCAGGTGAGTATCCGCTCAACACAGTCACTGCATCATTTATCTCCGGTGAAGTCCAGACCAATATCGCGATTTCGTTCTGAGAGCCCTGCAAGGAGCCTATCTCAGGCTGTTGAGTTTCGGCATAATCGCCGGAGAAAGACCCAGATATATAATGGTGAGAACATACAGACTACAGTTTATATGAATGTTGATGGGGAAGAAA
>NW_021424323.1:0-330 GCF_001605985.2 Dendrobium catenatum
AGAAATATATGGTGAAGGCTAAAAGAACAGCAAGTAAGGATTTAGAGATGAAAAGCAAACTCAAGAACTCAAGTGAGATTCCTCGGTTTTGTGTGTTGATGCTTTCCAACAATGATTTCGATCCCACAAATGAAATGAGCTCTTGGAATAAAATCAAGGCTTCACCTCTCAAGATTTAGCATGCAAAGTGGAAAGAAGGAATGGAGATTTTCTTATTTTATCAGCCCTTACATGAAGAAGATAGGTATTTAAAGAGAAAGGGCAAGTAAAGGCACATTTGAATAAAAATATTTTTCTAATATGTTTTCTATCAACTAATAATATTATATT
>NW_021424324.1:0-328 GCF_001605985.2 Dendrobium catenatum
TTTGACCAAGATTCTCTTGGCTGAATCAAAGGGAAAGAAGATTGGATAAGAGTTCGATGAGGAGAGTTTCTTTCATCAAGAGCCATCTCCTGGGGCTCCAATAAGGGGCGGATCAAGGTGCACAGATGAGGGAAAGCAATGAGGGAATTTTTTGGTGGAGGTGGTAGGGTAGCCAACCACTAAAAAGGGAGGCATTTCGAGCAAAGGGAATGGGTCATCAGAGAAGGAGAGGGTAAAGAGCCACTTCCTATGGCTCCGATAAGGGGCGGAATAGGGTCTTCGGATGGGGGAACGGCAAGAAAAGAGTTTTGTGGTGAAGGTGGTGGGA
>NW_021424325.1:0-255 GCF_001605985.2 Dendrobium catenatum
GGAGAGGGAGAGGTGGGGAAGTCGCTCCGCCAGTTCGAAGGCCACCTTGGCGTTCATTGTTGGGCCGAGAAGCATAAGGGCGCCGTTCTGCGGGTCCATCATGGAGTTCACTAGGCTCGCCGGCCCGCATATGGCACCTGCAAAAAAAAAAAAACAAAGTTTTAAGTTGATATTTCTACGACAATAAAAAACAGAAAAATTAGTTCATAAAATTTTTTAAATAAATTATATATAATGGTTATGATATCAGAAATT
>NW_021424326.1:0-434 GCF_001605985.2 Dendrobium catenatum
CAACAGATTGAGAGAAGTTATGCCTTACATCATCCATCCTAGCCAAGCTGGTTTTATTCATGAAAGGATTATTTCGGATAATGTCTTGCTTGCTTCAGACATTCTCTTGGATTTCAATGTTAAGGATAAACAGAAAATGTTTTGTGCTAAGTATGACATACACAAAGCATTTGACACAATCTCAAGGGATTTTATCATTAATCGTATGATTGCTAAGGGCTTTCCTCCCCTCTTTATTTCTTGGATCAAGGGTTGTATTTACGATATCCATTTCTCGGTTGCTATCAATGGTGCTCTTGAAGGGTTCTTCAACTCTACTTCTGGTTTGAGACAAGGCTGTCCATTGTCTCCTTACCTCTTCTGCCTTGCCATGGATAGTCTCTCGGATTTGTTTGAGGAGGCTTCTTCTAATCATTCTTTCCATGGTATTAATT
>NW_021424327.1:0-311 GCF_001605985.2 Dendrobium catenatum
AATGGTGCTTTATAAAGAGAAAATTATTCCTTTTTTTTTTTTTTGTAAACTTATTTTATACTCAAAAAATTTTAAGAGCAGATCAATTATTTGCTATTTTAAAATTGATATATTTTGTTAATTATCCAATATGAGACTATATCTGAAATCTCAGCAACTGTTATAAATACTCCCATAGAAAAAAATAATCATTTAAAATTTATATGCAGAAAATCTAATCTATAATTACTTTAATTATAACTAAAAAATTATATCACTGACATAAAATAATGATAAAGTTAGGAAATTTTTTTTTTCAGGTGGAGATATTG
>NW_021424328.1:0-292 GCF_001605985.2 Dendrobium catenatum
GCTGCAAAATTGTGTAGACAGTGAAGTTCTGAAATTTTTTTTTAAAAAAATTCGATATATTGCAGCGGTTTTAACCGGTACAAGGTTCCAGAATTGTACCGGTTTAAACTGCTGTAAATAGGAAAATATGTTCTGGTTGGAAATATTTGCATCGGTTTTGACCGGCAGAATTCTGGAAGCTTGCACCGGTTAAAACTACCGCAAATAGAAAAATATGTTCAGGTTGGAAATATTTGCATCGGTTTTAACCGGCAGAATTATGGAACCTTACACCGGTTCAAATCGCTGCAAT
>NW_021424329.1:0-282 GCF_001605985.2 Dendrobium catenatum
AACATGATTGCTTTGTAACCAATTCATATTTTTTTTTCTTTTTATGTGCTCACCAACATCTCCATGATAATTGCAAAAAAAAATTTTATTGTCCAAAAATATCATGTTAAAGCATATGATTAATTCATGCTTGAATCTTTGATTTTATCAATCATAATTCAAGATTTTAATTGATTTTTTATCATTAAGCTTTAATCCAAATTGAAATTAAAGTTATAGATTATTGCTATTCCAATTTCAACATCATTGTATAGCATTTTCTTGAATGAAGCTCAAGTCCAA
>NW_021424330.1:0-232 GCF_001605985.2 Dendrobium catenatum
TGCGAAAAGTCGTCAAAAAATTTAATCGGTGGAAATTGACTACCATAATTTATTTCATAGGAGGTTTATACAAAAAATTGACGATAATTTTTAGAACCACCAAAAATTTATTATAACTACCTAAAAAAGCCACCAGTAATTAGCAATTTTTTTGTAGTGAAAGGTCCACTTCATGCTATATTTTCATGCTAGTTAGATGAGTTATATCTTGGAAAAGTGCCAAACAATTACT
>NW_021424331.1:0-324 GCF_001605985.2 Dendrobium catenatum
ACAACCTAATTACTAGACTCAACAATTATAATTGAGTAACTTAGCACACATACACCAGGGGAGAGCTTTAAAATTAACATTTTTTAAAATTGATCGTACAGTTTGAACCATATTCATACGGGACGATCTAGTCAGTTATATTCCCAAACGAGCAATATAACAAACATAGAGGGCAAAATTTTGTTTCTAAGTATAGTTCATTAAGGCGATATTTATCGTTCATCCCCGGACAATGTTCTCTGGATGCATTCATTTGATTGATATTTATCATTCATCCCAGGATGATGCTCTCTGGATACATTCATTCGGATGATATTTATCTTT
>NW_021424332.1:0-1468 GCF_001605985.2 Dendrobium catenatum
TAACAACCATTATTTTAGCCTAACATTTGGAAATTTCAATTTTTTGCATAATAAAAAAATGTATGCGGTCAAGTACAGATCTTAGCATGGTACCCATACATGAAAGCAACAATAAAAAAAAAATAAGGCTCTTATCAAATTTTATTGTGAATGATTGAGCGAAGGATAGGATTATAAACGAGTTGAGTTGAGTTTGAGTAATTAATTGAGTTAGAACTTAAACTCGAGCTTTATTTCACGAGTTTTAGCTTGATCTTTTGTTATGAAAGAGAGAAAATTATCATGATCCAAACAATTATTATGAAATAATAAAAAGAATTAGAAATTAGAAAAATAATAATAAAGAATAAGTCAATATAAGTAAGTAATATGTAATTTTTAAATTTTTTTATTAACTTTGTAATTAAAATAATGAATGATAATTATTGCGGGCTAGAATATACGCGGTGATAGTATGAGGGATTTTTCGTCCTAGCGTTGCTTGGATTTCTAGCACACAAATAGAAGATTATAAACCCTAGAAAATACTAGAGATTTTTAATGTGGAAATCCTGGAAAAGGAGAAAAAGCCAGGGGATCTTGTCAAGTTGAAATGATTAAACTAGTATTTGAATAGATTATATAGTTTAATCCGTCATTTAACTTGAAGAAGATGAAATTATAATAATAGGGAGAGTTGGGTAGAAGTTCGATGTCATTTGGTGGCTTGGCAGAAGTCGATGGCAGTCTTTAGCTGGGCAGAATTCCAGTGATGGCTAGTGATCAGGCATTCTAACGATGGCTGGTGGACGGGCAGAAGTTCGATGATGACTGGTGGTTGGGCAGAAGTTCGGTGACGGTAGGTGGTCAAGCAGAAGTCCGACGACAGCTGGTGGCCGGGAAAAAGTACGGCTACTGTTGGTGGCTGGGTGAAAGTCCGACGTCGGCTATTGGTGGCTAGGTAGAAGTCAGGTGATGGCTGGTGGCCTGGTAGAAGCCTGACGACGGTCAGTGGTTAGGCAGAAGTTCGATGATGATCGGTGGTCAGGAAGAAGTCCAATGACGGTTAGTAGCTGAGCAGAAGTCCGGCGACGGTCGTGACCTGGTAGAAGTCCGACGATGTGTTGTGGTCGGGCAGAAGTCTAGTGATGGTTCAAAGCCGGGCGGTGGTCAAGGAGGAGCTTGGAGGTTAGAGAGATTTCATATTTCTCTTCTTTCTTCCTCTTATTTCTCCCCCCTTTCTCCTCTTTGTGAAAAATGAGATGTCTATTTATAATTTTTTTGAAGTGACACGGTTAGTAAATAGGAAGAAAGTTAAAGGCTTGTTGGGAGTGTTTTTGATGAATGATTGATCTTGACTCCCTTGATCTTGAACCGTTTATCGAGCATTTGAATATTTTAATGATGTTATAATTTGATGATCTTAAGCTCGTTAGATTTGTCTCTTCAAGCCTCTCAATTCTACTATAAACATGTAATATTTGAATAT
>NW_021424333.1:0-1222 GCF_001605985.2 Dendrobium catenatum
CTAAACGGGGGAGACGCCGGAAGGCTGCCGAAATTTCGAGTGAATGCAATACTACACTTGGACTTGATTTCACTCGGATGACATGCAAGAACTCAAAGGACTTGTGCTTGGACCTTGGACAGAATCTAAATGACTTAATACATCAATTGAACTTAAATAAAAAAAATATATATTGAACTAAAGTCAAGCTTGGATCAATTATGGACTCGACTTGATTTAAAACAAGAAATTGATTGAAACATTAAGCCGACAAGGCTTGGACTTGAAAAAGAGAATTTGAACTTGAACTCTACCAAAACAACAGAGGACTTGATTGAACTCAGAATGGAAGAGGCTCACTTCGAGTCTGAACTATGCTTGAACAAAACTTTACACACAAAGAACTTTGAAATCAAAGCTAATATACAAGTTGATTATGTGGGACTATGCTCAAAACTTGAATCATGTTTGCAAGAAAGCTTGGTTTGAACCAAGTAAAGGAGATGAAGAACTTAACCTTGAGTCAGTCTTGAACTATAAGGAACTCAAATCAAAACTAGAACTTGGAATGAATAAAGACATGACTTGGACATTTGAGCTCAAAACAAAATTTGAGTTGGATCACGAAGGACTTAAACAAGACCCTGGACATAAAGAACTTTGATATGGAACTTTTGAATGATAAATTCTAATATGCAAATTGGGATAAAGATGTTGATAAGTGATGATATTAGACTTATCATACATATTGAATCATCAAAGTAAGAAGTTTGCAAATGAAGTTCGTTCATAAGCAATAAAAGAAGACTAAGGAATTTGGTTCAATTGTAAACTCATGATGTAAGCTTTTGAACCATACTAATTGATTCATAAGATCAGAGCTAGTTCACCCCTAATCTACTTGTAGTGAATGTATTGATTCACTAGAAAGGTTCTTGATGAATATGATGATTCATGGTTTGCTTATAACCGATGCCAAAATATTCATCTACGATCATGCACTAAGGATGTAATATGTCAGTGAGCAACAAACACAATAACATATCCACGAGTACTACAGTGATGTGATCATAGGTAAAGTTTAAAGGTTGAAGAATATAAGAGTTGATGACAATCATGATTGTTCAAGCGAAGATCGATTGAAGGATTTATGACTCGCTCATAAGAAACAAATGAGTTCTATAAACAATAAAAGGAAGCATACGATAAACATAGTAGGTCCATGACAGAAGTGTGTGAGAAA
>NW_021424334.1:0-293 GCF_001605985.2 Dendrobium catenatum
CAATATCGACCGTCCATTCGACCACTCCCTATTTACCCATGATCTCACATCTATATACAAGCTATGCCACTCCAGAATATCTATAAATAGATCCCTCATTTCTCATGAGAGGGGACCCAAGCAAGAAGAAGAAGAGAATTGAAGGATAGGAGGGAATAACTCCTCCACAACCACTGCCGGACACCCGAGTGTCGCCGGAATTTTTCCCAAGTAACGCCGGAGTTCTGCCCGACACCGGAATTCTGCCAGACTTCCGAACGACACCGGAGTTCTGCCCGACGCCGAAATTCTGC
>NW_021424335.1:0-371 GCF_001605985.2 Dendrobium catenatum
CAATTAAGGCATTAAAGAAAATTTAATTGATGGGAGCTATGCAGGGAGCCGGCAGTAGAGAGAAATAAGGGGTAGAAATAGGAAAACTGAAATTACTTTCCAGTTTAGGTGTGATGGGAGGGAAACGAAATTTGGGATTTGAATAATAATTCAAATTAGGGGAGAATTAATTGCCAACTTAATGGAATTTCACCCAGGAAGGTAAACCGGCGGTACAGCTAGGCAAAGAGAGGGAAATCGGTGGAGGGGGAAGAGGTTTCCAAAGGTAGAAAGTGATTAGGAAAAATCTAGAATTAAGTCCAAACAAATTTAATTTCAATTTGGAGCTTATTCAAAAAAGTTTCCATAAATAGAATTTCTAAATTAGGAAA
>NW_021424336.1:0-391 GCF_001605985.2 Dendrobium catenatum
TTGCTTGAGGCTCACGTCAAAACAAAACCTTTTTTTTTTAAAAAAAAATACTTTGCAGATTTCTAATGGGAGAAGAAAAAAAAAGTGTTATAGAGAAACTTTGTTATCACTTCTCACATGGCCTTGAAGAAGGGATGACAACAGAAATTCCCTTCAAAGAAAGATATAAAAAACAAAGAAATAGATCAAACAGTATTTGTAAAAGCTATATAGAAGAACATCGGTGCAGTCCTAAAAAAAACTTCAGTAATTACTACTACAATATAAAACAAGGAGAGGAAAAAAATTTTTCATAGTGAAATCAAAGAATCTAATCATCTTTCCGAATAATGAATAAGAAAGGACAATAAGAAAAATTTAATTTCCACAGAATAATGCAAGCAAATTTTCC
>NW_021424337.1:0-370 GCF_001605985.2 Dendrobium catenatum
ATATATGAATATTAATTAAAATTTACTTATTTAATTTTAATAATTAAGGAATCTATTCAGATCACATTAGCATTAATGATAGTATTATATGATTCACCAAAGAACTTGTCTGATGAACCTTAGTTCACCCTTGATGATCTATATTTTGATATAACTAAACATATTATGCAATTATAGATCATGTAGGACAATATTCAATTGAATTGATTAACTGTAATGTATGATCCATGCAATATACTATATAAATAGAAGGCTTAATATTGAAAATTAGAAATTTTAAGAGCCCTCTTTATAAACTCTTATTATACCTTTAGAGAAGACATCTTGAGTTGTCAAAGATATTTTCTTCGTTGGAGAGATCTTGGAGGGT
>NW_021424338.1:0-280 GCF_001605985.2 Dendrobium catenatum
AATTTTTTTTCAGCGATGATCAAAGCCTGATACTTTTATGCAGGCTCAAATTCCCTCTCAGTGGAAGAAAAATTGTCTGACAAAAGTTTAAATACTGACGGCGACAATCATAGCCCGATACTCTTACGTAGGCTCCAATTCATTCGGTAAAGGAACAACTGCCAATAAGAATTTAAATAATGGCGGCTTTGATCAAAGCCTGGAACTCTTACGCAGGCTCCAGTTCACTCCTAATGGGGAAAAAAAATTCAGACAAGAGTTTAAATACCAGCAGCGACGA
>NW_021424339.1:0-536 GCF_001605985.2 Dendrobium catenatum
TATTCTTGAACGTCTCCTTTTAGCTCAGCCATCTTCATGTGAATTGAAGGTGCTGCTAACAGAGAGCGGAGGCGTCTCGCACGAACGGTGCGCGTTCTAGGCAAGATTAACGGAGGTCATAAATTTTTTTCTTGAATTTAATACCAATAAATCATCATATTCTTGAACGTCTCCTTTTAGTTCAGCCATCTTCATCTGAATTGAAGGTGCTGCAAACGAAGAGCGGAGGCGTCTCGCACGAATGGCACGCATTCTAGGCAAGATTAACGGATGTCAGAAATTTTTTTTTCTCGAGTTTAATATCAATAAATCATCATATTATTGAAAGTCTCCTTTTAGCTCATCCATCTTCATCTGAATTGAAGGTGCTGCAAACGGAGTATGGAGACATCTCGCATGAACAGCGCGCATTCTGGGCAAGATTAACAAGGTCAAAAATTTTTTTTCTTGAGTTTAATATCAAAAAATTATCATATTCTTAAACGTCTCCTTTTAGATTAGTCATCTTCATCTGAATTGAAAGTTCTGCAAACAGA
>NW_021424340.1:0-257 GCF_001605985.2 Dendrobium catenatum
CGTCGTGAAGTTTATTTCACATTCATTGGGCTAATTTAATAGTCTTGTAGACCCGAATTCTCTTGTGGCACCTGGTATAATTAAGTGATTTGAATTGATTAATGTTTGAGAGTTAATGAATTTTAATTAAAGTTGGTTGATTATTGGTTTTAAGGTTGATTAAGGATTTCTGGAGTTTTCAAGTGATTTTTAAGTTTTAGGATTTTTTTGGATTATTTTAATCACTTAATAAAGGGGTCAAAAGTTGAATTTTTAAT
>NW_021424341.1:0-321 GCF_001605985.2 Dendrobium catenatum
AGTCCTTCCTAGTTGTTCCGGGTCCATTCCTAAACACAATGGGATACTTAGAGGGCTTCATAGGAAGTGGACAACAAACTAAGGGTGGAAAGACACTCTAAAATGACCCTAAAAGGTGCAGGAATTTCAGGGACAGCAAACTACACTCAAGTACTAAGTCACCCTAACAAGTAGTGGGGTTGAGTGGCTAAGGACAGCAAACAAACACTTGAGAGGTGGCCTTAAAGCTTGCTAAAAGTTGCAGAATTTTCTGGACAGCACACTAAAATTGAAGTTTAAAAGTGAACTAACATGTTTTATGCATGTGCCATGAAACACAAT
>NW_021424342.1:0-355 GCF_001605985.2 Dendrobium catenatum
TTTGTATATGTGTACGAAATGATTTCGTACAAGATGATCGTCCCGTACGAACCAAGTTTGTCTCGTACGAACGGTTATTATAGGGTCGGTTCCAAAAACTGCAGAAAAACCATTCTAAGTCGGTTAATCGTCTGGACAAAAATTTATTTGTCTAGACGAAAATCTTACAGAGAGCAGATCATCCTGGACGATATTTAATTTTGTCTGGATGAAAATCTTACAAAGAATAAATCGTACTGTACGATAATTTATTTTCGTCTGTACGAAAATTTTACACAGAGCAAATCGTCCTGGACGATAAATAATTTCGTCCTGGATGATAATTAATTTCATCCTGGATGATAATTAATTTCAT
>NW_021424343.1:0-305 GCF_001605985.2 Dendrobium catenatum
GTTTAGAGGCAGTTGAGATGAGGCCTCCCAAGGCCAAATCGACAGTTGCCCCTCCAGCTTCTTTGTTAGCGCTAGTTTTCCTTTTCTTTCTTATGTTGTAGTGCCAGATGAGCACATTTTCTTTTTACTTTCACTTGTACTAAAAAAAAATGATTGTAACCTCAAAGGGGAAGACAGGCCCTCTTCCAGCACTTGGGATGGAGGACCTCGTTCTCCCTTATTTTGATGATTAATCAATAAAAAAAATGATGATTTACAATTATGATGACTCTCTCACTTCTTTTAGTTCTACTAGCTTTGTAGTG
>NW_021424344.1:0-639 GCF_001605985.2 Dendrobium catenatum
CGGCCATCATCGGGGTGTTTGGGGTCATTTTTCTTTAAAGCTTGAACCTTGTTGACTCTGTCTAGCTGTCGACAGAGGATCGGGTTTCGTATGCTTTATGCCCTTGATGGTAAATTTTTATTGTTATAGGCCTTGAAGGCCTAATATGAATGTATTAAGACAAATATAACGGTCACCAAAACCGTATATTTGTTTGTTGATTCGAACCCTATCGACTTCTATTGACCCATATAGAAGGATCGGTTTCGAGCCTGAATTCACTTGTCAACCCGCGCAACATCCCTAGACGTCACGTGTGTACCAATAACACGCTCGCCGGGGCCCATGCGGGTATTTGGGGGCATTTTATGATTGAACCCTGTCGACTACTTTTATCTATTTAGAAGGATCGGGTTCAGATTTATTATCTCGCGCAGCATCCCTAGACGTCACATGTGTACCAATAACACGCTCGCCTGGGCCCATGCAAGTGTTTGGAAATTTCATTAATTTGACATACTCCTTTGTGTACCTATGTGTATACAAGCTACGGTGCACGTGCTAGGGTATTTTAAAATAATTTGTAGATGCCTTCTGTCTGCTTGCACGGGGGTTGCAGATCCGGTGGCGTGGCATTGTAGTTTATGGACGCCTTCTGTC
>NW_021424345.1:0-485 GCF_001605985.2 Dendrobium catenatum
TGGTAGCAAAGTAAATCAACTTTTTCATACTCCACCATTTGGAAAAATCTTCCAGCACTGCCTTCCACCCAAACTCCATTAGGCAATTTCTTCTCCAAGTCAATCTTGACGCAAATACGAGCAAATTCCCTCTTACTCCAGCGAAATGTGTTACCATCAAGGTACAATGGTGATCCAAGACACGAAGCAATTCTAGCAATACTGTCTTCGTCCCAGCAATAACGAGGTAAGCACGGTAATCTGATTCAGATTGGAGCCGATATCCCCTTAAAAGAATTCGGATCGAACTCAGGCGTCCACTTGTCCATCCCCACAATGCACCCATTCACATACCATGGTCCTCCGTTCAAAATTTCATCCACCACCTCGCTCGACTTGAATAAACATAGAATCCAGTTCATTCCTAATGACGTCAAGTGGAAATTACCATATATGCTCCATTGTCTCCTAGTTCAACACTACTCACCGGAAATGTCACATTATTC
>NW_021424346.1:0-305 GCF_001605985.2 Dendrobium catenatum
CGACTATAGAATTAGAGTCAGGAATTTTTGTAGAGTGCAATATTGACCTCATTTTCGTATGAGGTCACTTGGACCAATCTTGACCTCAAATCATTCTAGTTTCTAAACCACTTCAGGATCTTCTTAGATCTAGACCACAGGATCTACTCTAGACCATAGGATTCCTCCAGATCAACCTAAACTCTTATATCCAGTCCTTAAGATCTATTCTAGGTCTTAAGATTCTTCTAGACCCTAGGATCCATCTAGATTCTAGACTTTAAGATCTACCCAGGCCCTATAACTTCTAGATTCTAGACCCTAAA
>NW_021424347.1:0-264 GCF_001605985.2 Dendrobium catenatum
AAATATAGAAGGAGTAGGAGATGTCACCCAAGGAGTATAAAATTTAGATCTGGAGGAAAGGGTTAGACCTTCTCAGACCTTCTCAGACCTTACCTACATATTGGATATACTCTATAAGTCAGCCCAAGGATTTGATCTTAGGAGACCCTTCTAATGGAGTTAAGACTATATATGGACTTAGGAAGGAGGTGAACCACTCTGCCTTTATCTCAATGACTGAACCCACGAACATAAACCAAGCCCTTACTGATGAGTTTTGGATTT
>NW_021424348.1:0-283 GCF_001605985.2 Dendrobium catenatum
GGCTTAGTAGGAATAGGAGCAAACACCACCAAGCTTTGACCTAGAATTGAGGGTTGACTTAGTCAAACCAGGTTGGGTTGAGCTCAAAATAGGTTTAGAAATGTTCAAGGTATTGAATGGAATGATTTCAAGGGTTTGAAGATATTGACATAGTTAAATGAGTCAAAAATGATTCATTTGAGCTCTTAAGGGTTCATTGGGTCAAACCACGTTGACTGGGTCAACCAGGTTGACCAAAGGGGTGAATCATGGCTGGATAAATTTGAAATGGTATTTGAAAATC
>NW_021424349.1:0-393 GCF_001605985.2 Dendrobium catenatum
GGATCCCGTCGCCCTCCATCCCCTCCAAAGAAAGAGAATAACTTTGATCGCAGCCCACTGATTGAAGAAGTCTCCGTGCCTAATCAGGAATTGGAAATCCAATGGCGTCGCCGCTCGGAGATCCGAGTATTGGAAGAAAATATAGATGATCAAAATATAGAAGATGAGGAATTCCTTGAAGAGGATGAAAATATACAAGAATACCTTGAAGGGGAAGAAAACATTGAGGAAAATATGGAATAAAATATTGATGAATTTCTAGAGGAAAATATAGAAGAAGAAATTCAAGAAACAAGTAACACTCTAGACATGGAAGTTGTCTATATGGTGAGACACACCAATGCTAATGAGGAAGTCTATTATGATGAGGGTGAAGATGAAGACGATCAACAA
>NW_021424350.1:0-319 GCF_001605985.2 Dendrobium catenatum
AAAGCCATAATATTTTATTAATGCCATTTAACTATTTCGTTTCTCAAAAATATCCAAACAAAGAATCGGCTAAGGGTAAATGAGAGATAAAGAGAGGTAAGAGAAATTAGAAATCCGATTTTGGGCGACTTCGGGCTATCTTCGTCTGTCGGCTCAGTTGAGAAATTTGTTCGTCTCAAGGTAAGACACATTATGCCCATCACAATTTTAAAAAATGTGTAAGTTTTATCAAATATTTTAATTAAAATTTTGCATCCGTTAGCAAAAAATAGTGATAAATTTACACCAGTAAAACTTTTACAGCTTAACTTTTTGTATG
>NW_021424351.1:0-264 GCF_001605985.2 Dendrobium catenatum
GCTTAAGGATTTAAGAGTTGATTAGGGGATATCAATGCTCAATTAGAGGGGCAGATGCACTCATTAGATGCCTTATATGAGTTTATGACCGGGCTTAATATATGGTGTTAGCTATGGTTAGCCAATTAAATGTAGCTGTGGAGTAAAATTCTTAATGCATAGCTTGGCTTGCTAGATACATTTGTTTTTAAAGTCACCAATAATGTGGGAAGGTTTCATCGATTGTTAATAATGAAAGCTAAGAACTTATGAGATTAGATTAGA
>NW_021424352.1:0-264 GCF_001605985.2 Dendrobium catenatum
AACCTTCCAAGGCTGTCCCAAAGCAATTTCCTCTCCTTTACATCAGTACTACCATATACCGAAGCCACTTTCCAGCACCCTTTGCCAACAACATTCAAATTACCCACCACCAATTGGGAAGAACTCTCAATTACAGTAAAATTAGCTATATCATTTCTCCATAACACCATCAGGCCTCCTGACAGGCCCACTGATGGAACTAAATAGAAACTCCACTTATCTCCCAGAAGCTTCAGAATTTGAGTACTGTCTAAGGTATTAATC
>NW_021424353.1:0-862 GCF_001605985.2 Dendrobium catenatum
ACTAGGTTAGCCTTGGGCTAGTTCTTAATGGTTAACACCCCTCACAAACTTTCATGTTCAATACTCTTTCTGCTACTCGTATACTCCAAGGGTTATTCCAAATTGGTTTTCCATCAGTTTTGGTCTCAAGCCTGTTTATTGGTTTAACATGAACTTTTGTTGGGCTATTTGAGCAAAATGGTGTAGATGTGTGCTTTTTCTATCTTCACTCAAACGTGCATCCTTCTACTCCAATACCAATTTCGTCTGCAAGATCCTCATGGCCCTGGGTGGTTTTATGAGTAGATTGGAGTGCCATTTGAGTGTTGTGTTTGGTATCATCACAAATACTACACCCCTCATCTTGTATGGTAATCCTTTTTAGTTTAACATTTTTTATTTTGATGGTTCTAATTGGCTATTTAATTCCCCTTTTGATAACTGCAATTTCTTCTATCCGAGTTTTGGCATTTGGTCTTAGTTTTCAGATGCTGGTTATGTATGCTATTGGAATGTGATGGTGTTTATCATTTGTGATGATTTAACTGGTGTTGGTGTGAGATTCCTCATCACTTCAGTTGTTGTATTACTATTATAGTTTTTATTTAGACTTGTGCTCTAGTGAGGGGAGTGTTATTTCTTATGGTGATGTTGGTTGTGCTCTGTTGGGGCAGTGCATTTGGTCTTGCCTCTATGGATATTTTTATTTTTTCTTTTGGAATCATCTGATGGTTATCATTTGTGTTGGTTTTCATATTGTTGGTTGTGATATTCATTGTTATTATAGTTGGATGTAGGAGTTGATCCGAGTCTCCCACTGGTCGAACTACTCCACCAGTTGATCCATATTGTTGCAAACCTATTTTCATGTCTTATGTTTTGA
>NW_021424354.1:0-201 GCF_001605985.2 Dendrobium catenatum
GCCTTCTAGCTATTTTGCTTGCTTTTGGAGTCTTGTGGCGGCTATTATGGATAGTGAAGAGGTTGGAGCGAGATGAATGTGATTTGAAAGCCGATTTTTAGATGGTATGCCTTCTATGCTTTAATAGATCAAAAGCGTAGGAATGGATAAGAAGAGGTTGGAGCGAAAAGGCGTTCCATATTCTTTCATACCATGTCTTTG
>NW_021424355.1:0-225 GCF_001605985.2 Dendrobium catenatum
ACCAATTCACCCCCCTCTTGGTAGCCTTGGGACATTCTCTTAGGCTTAACAACCTAATTACTAGACTCAACAGGAACTACTGTCAAATGTTTAAAAGAAAAGGAAGTTGATTTTGTAGAGAGGAAGTGTGTAGATGAGAGATGTCTTAGGATGGCGGATTGGGGTGTTAAAACCCTCTCCTCTCTTTTATTATCTGACTTTTACTTTGCCCCATCAAAGGCGAAG
>NW_021424356.1:0-316 GCF_001605985.2 Dendrobium catenatum
TTTGAATTGTTTTGAGATCTAGGTTTTGGTGTCTTGGACTCTTGGCTTCGCCGGAGATCTTTGGGAGAGTTTTTCCTTCCTCTCGAATTGAAGGAAAGTTGTATCTAGCAAGTATTTTTCATCCGTTATCGAAATAAAAGCGTTTGTATTGTTTTTCCTACGTTTTCCAACGTTTTTTCTTTGTTTTTGGCTGTTTTCCTGCTGTGGACAGCAGTTCATCCTAGGTCTACTTGGTTTTTGGTGTGAAACACTTGGAAATCCAAGTGTTTCCTATCATCATAGTGATATTCAATGATGATGATATTGAAGGCCAAAA
>NW_021424357.1:0-591 GCF_001605985.2 Dendrobium catenatum
GTAGAGATGCATCAAGATTGATCTTAATCCAATCTTTTGGTGGCGGGCACCAAGTGTTTGAAGAGTCCCTAAGAAGGAGACTTTGAAACAGCTAGATACAAAGCATTTGAAGCAACCATGGATGGAGGAATAGCTTCTTTACCATGTTTCACATAATTTCGGTTTTTCCATGAGAGATATATAACTGAACAATAAGCTTTTGCAATCCCAGGATTGAAAATAGAAAGCTTCTTAAGACCAATAAGACATTCATCCAAGGAGTTAAAAACAGGAATCATAATACCCAAATCTCAGATCTTCATAATGACCTCCACCATATGTTTGCAATGAACCATAATATGCTCATAAGACTCCACCGCTTGACACCCTCTCTCACACCCATCAATAAGTGAGATTCTATGTTTCTTAAGGTAAAGATTTGTGGGAATAGAAGCCTTTCCAAGCCTCCACCAAAAGATTTCCACCTTCTTATTCAGTTTGAGCTTCCACAGCCATTTGAAATAATCAACATCAGAGAAATTAAAATTGTCAATCAGAATTTGTTCATATACCAATGCAGCAACAGTCTTCCCCGAACACCATTTCACTAAC
>NW_021424358.1:0-329 GCF_001605985.2 Dendrobium catenatum
CATATAATGTTTTCTTAGTTAAATTGTTAAAAAAATTTAATTTGAATAATATGATGGTGAAGCTTCATCCTTCTAATGCACATGATAAACTTCAACGGCAGTTTTTTATAAAGTTTTTAAAAAGTTTGGATTGTTGAAATGTCTTGATGAAGGAAGGATGGGACATATAAACATTCATGATTAAAAATTGAATTTCTATATATGGTCTGAATATACGTTTTCCAAATATTGCTCTGATTTAGTTCTTGTTACTACTCCTTTAAGGAAGGAGGCCTATGTGGTTCGAAAAAAGTGTGTTGCATTA
The DNA here is from genome assembly GCF_001605985.2 of Dendrobium catenatum. Classification (NCBI taxonomy): domain Eukaryota; kingdom Viridiplantae; phylum Streptophyta; class Magnoliopsida; order Asparagales; family Orchidaceae; genus Dendrobium; species Dendrobium catenatum. Next base: position 305 of record NW_021424358.1, read on the forward strand.
GAATGGAAGCAGAAAATTTTATTTC
>NW_021424359.1:0-237 GCF_001605985.2 Dendrobium catenatum
ACCTCAAGTATGTCTCCAAACTCCTATTCACCACCTCTGTCTGTCCGTCAGTCTGTGGATGGTAGGTTGTGCTCCTCTTTAATACTGTTCCCTGCATCCTAAATAGTTCCCTCCAGAAATGGCTCAGGAACACCTTGTCCCTATCAGAAACAATGGACTCTGGTACCCCATGCAGGCGGACTATCTCCCTCACAAATGCCGCTGCTACAGACACCGCTGTGTACGGGTGTCTCAAGG
>NW_021424360.1:0-323 GCF_001605985.2 Dendrobium catenatum
AATGTAGAAGAAAGAGATCAAGAAGAAGGAAATTTACGCAAGGCTGTCGTTGACTAGGTCGACTCGATGAGAAGCGTCGGACTGGGATTCGGGCGAACGGAGAGAAGCCAATCTGTATGAGAGATGATCTCGCTTTTTCTTCTTATGGGCTAGGAGAGGGAGTTTTCAACTGTGCCGAGAGCAAGAAAGTGGGCTGGGGCTGAGGTCTTCAATCTTCACGAGAGAGAGAACCAATGAGAGAATGAAGGGGCTCCTTCGATTTTGAGAGAGTGAGGGCTTAGTTATCCGAACTGCCAGGGAGAGATAGGGAGTTGTGCGAACTG
>NW_021424361.1:0-938 GCF_001605985.2 Dendrobium catenatum
GAATTACATTTACAATAAAAAGATAAATTATTAATTTCACCTACGCAATTAATCGCAATAAAAATGAATGCGAAAATAAAGTGTGAAAATAATAAAGGAAAGAACACAACGATTTATAGTGGTTCGGTCAAACCATGACCTACATCCACTCCTCGGAGGCACCATCTGAATATTACACTAAACTTTTAGTGATTCTCCTTTAGCCCCCACAGCTAGGAGGAGAAGCCCTTACAAAATCATTTTCACATTCCCTAGTGCATCGGAGGAGCCAGATTCTTTGACATCAAAGAGATCTTCTTCTTCCCAAAACTTCCCTCAGGATGAACCTTGAATCTAATCGTACTGAGGTGCAAGCTCGTTGGAGCAACCGTTTGAATTCTCCTTCACACTCCCTTGAAACATCTTCTAAGGATCTTCCCCCTCTCTCAAACTTCACACTTTTCTCTCTCCCTTTCAAGTTCTCTCTTCAAGTTTTCTCTAGAAAAATAAAGCTTTAATGGATGCCAAAGACTCTTACAAAGTCTTATGAGAGTGCTTAAATAGAGGGCTTAAAAAACCTTAAAAAACTGAATTCAGCTGCAAAGATTGTACAATACGATCTCAAGTTCGTTTAGTGCGATGTACAGAAATTGACCTGTTAGTATTATACAATGTCCAGTTAGTACTGTACGAACAGTTCAATAGCCTGTTCATATTGTACGATGTTCAATACCATGTGATATACGAATAGTTCAAAAAGAGCAATTCGTCCACGTTGAAGCATGGGACAACCAAAATTATCTTTGTTGATCGTACAGTTCGTACAGTACGATCAAAATATCAAAATTAAGCCATTTTAATTGACTTTTCATAGTATTAAGTTAGGCAATATTTTAATATCATACAGTACGATCATGATTGTACAGTACGATTAGAACAACTTTTCAAATTCAACTTTT
>NW_021424361.1:1039-1799 GCF_001605985.2 Dendrobium catenatum
AAAGAGCAATTCGTCCACGTTGAAGCATGGGACAACCAAAATTATCTTTGTTGATCGTACAGTTCGTACAGTACGATCAAAATATCAAAATTAAGCCATTTTAATTGACTCTTCATAGTATTAAATTAGGCAATATTTTAATATCGTACAGTACGATCATGATTGTACAGTACGATTAGAACAACTTTTCAAATTCATGTTTTTGCCTAATTAAATGGATGGCTTGCTTTCTAATTATAATAGATCATCCAATACGATGTGATGATCGTATTATATGATTAGTTATATTTAAAAAAAATCAAGAAAATAAAATATTTTAATTAATTTCTATTACACCATATCGTACTTTACAATCTAAATCATATAGTATAATTTACAAAAAAAAATTAAAATATTTAAAAATAATTATTGCTCCCCCTGTGAGTGTGCATGGTCATTAATCTAACATACATCATTACAAGTCTTAACTCAAGAAATAAAAAATATAGACTCATTTAATACAACAAATTCTACACAATCTTGAGCCTTGAATCTTCAAAGAATGATGCATGATGTACCTAAAATATTAGTCAACATAGAAACAAATATATACTACAAATACTATGTGAAATAAAAGATTAATCAATATTATTTATTATAATCAAAATCCTAAACTCGAAAGCCCGAGTTGTAACATTCTTCCCCTTTTTGATTATGACAAATAATATTGGTTGAATTTACAAATTAAAAATATTTTTTCCTAAACTCCCCCTCACTAAAA
>NW_021424362.1:0-393 GCF_001605985.2 Dendrobium catenatum
CATAATTAGATGATATTTTTAAATTTATTAATTATTTATAATATAATGAATGGACAAGATAATTTTAGAAGTAATAAGATGAATGGCTAAGATTTGATATGGAAGGAAATTCAAGCGGCTTTTATAATAGTAGTATAGATAGTATAGATAAGCATCCACAAGAACGTAGAGAATGACATGGCAGGAATTGAAGTATTAAGCCATAACATACATTAATAAGCTATAATATCCCGAAGGTGGCCTGCCAGGCTGCCGCTGTGCGTGGCCAAAAGTCACCCCGCTCTTTGCAGAGCCGGTTATAATAACCGCAGCAAAAATATCATTTTTTTTTACCGGTTTTAATGTGCGAGGACCCGCTGCACTAATTTTTTTTAACCGATCTTTTTTTTTTTT
>NW_021424363.1:0-1408 GCF_001605985.2 Dendrobium catenatum
ATGACCTATCTAAGCCATGGAATCATTTCCATTGAACCTGAAATATCATTTGAAATTTGATTGAGCCCATTTCCAAACCCTGGACCCAATTGGTTGACCAAGTCAACCAATTTTGGCTTAAGGGCCCATTAAGGGCCCATTTAAACCCTCTGGAACCATTTAACCCATTTGAACCATTCGAACTGTCAAACCATTTTCAAAACCTAATTGAAATCTATTCAAATTTGTTTGAGGTTAAGCCACTTTAATTTTGACTTGGTCAACCATTGACATATGGTCAAATCCTCTTATGTATGAGTTGTTTTAACTTAATAATTGAACCTAGGTATTGGTAGTTCTTCCAAGTTAATTCATTAATCCCTCTCACCTGCCACCTCAGCATCACTGGGCCCATTGACTGGTCAAACAGTCAATGGGTGGTTGGGTGTCAAAATACCCCTTATAGGCCTTAATTAAACTCTTAAAATTAACCTTCTTATCTGCAAATACCCTTCCAGCGAGTTTTAAAACCCTCTTAGAACCTCTTAGGACCGTATGCACAGCCCTTGGATTTTGATCAAATGGCTCGCTAGTCATGGCCCACATGATTGCTAGGTGACATACAGCTTTCCACATGGCTTGTACGTTTGGTAGCTTTTGATTACCTGCTCATGACCTACCCATTGGATCAGGGTGGCATCCATCTAGGGGAGTACCTCACTCAGTCTCAGCCCTGTCATTCAATTTGAGTATGAGTTGAATAGGGTAGAGAACCGCTATTTGAATATTCATTCGTGAACCCTAGCCTATCTCTCCATACTCAGCCTCTCCAGAGGAGTTTATTGCTAAGCGCGTTCGAGAGTTCTTCCTGAAGCGGAATCCATCAGGGTGACGTCCCCGCCAAGCTGCCGGAATCCCGACGTTTGGAGGCTGCCTGCCACTTCCAGGCCAAAACCGAAGGCTAACCTCACGTCCACGGCTTTCGTACAGACTCGATCCGTAAGCTCTTCCCTGACGTAAGTGTCTCCTACAATAGGAGGCCATAGCGTGGACATAGGCTTAATATTCAATGGCATAACAATTTGCAACATAGCTTTTAAACGGATTAAATAACGATAGCTCATAGTTTTAATCCAATTAGTGTATTAGGGATGTTTATCTCCACACCCTAGTTGGGAGGAGCATTTGTTTTAGCTTAAATGAGAGGCCTTTTCGATGCAATGCATCTTACTTAGGTGTAGGGTAGGCAAATTATTTTAGTCCCCATTATTTCTGTTCGTCTAGGAAAACTAGTTAAATACCTCTTCAAATTTTGGGTTTGACCTTGGAATTCGAGGCGAAGGGCCACAGCCGAAACACCCCGATTCCAGGGCTCGGTGTCAATCGTTACTATGTTCCTTTCTTATTATTTTTCATTTTGGCCTTTTAT
>NW_021424364.1:0-205 GCF_001605985.2 Dendrobium catenatum
GGTCACTTACGGGTCGGGTCGGGTTCGACCCGTAACCTGAAATTGACAGGTCTACATGTCAATGTTTTAAATTTTTCTATTATTCGTACTCTATTTTCTTGGGTTGTAATTCTCCTGTTCAGGCTAAACTTGCCACTACTTTTTTATTGCTTCTTAGAGTAACTTTTTAGTGCAAAAAATTTAATTTTTTACTAAGCCTGAAGCT
>NW_021424365.1:0-427 GCF_001605985.2 Dendrobium catenatum
TAGGTAAAGTGCATTGTGGAGAAAAGTGTGTAAGAACATATGCATGACATCCATAGTACAAAAAAAGTAAATAAACACCCTAAGGGTATCCTTCAGGCAAGATACCCGTACAGAAAATCACATAGTCATGCCCACTTCGTGTGGGAAAACAGCGATGCCCAATGGCATAAATAGGTGGCCTACTCTACAGGCCTAAATGATCCTAAGGGTCTCTAAGGCTCACAGAAGGTGGGGGGTATCGTACCCAAAATCGGAAAAGGCCAAAATCCTAGCAGAAAAATAACGATGCCCACTTCGTGTGGGAAAACAACGATGCCAACTGGCACAAATAGGTGGCCTACTCTACAAGCCTAAATGACCCTAATGGTCTCTAGGATTCACAGAAGGGGAGCAAGCTTTGACCTATAGGGCCAAAGCTTCGTCAGTG
>NW_021424366.1:0-315 GCF_001605985.2 Dendrobium catenatum
TATTATTAAATAAAGACTTACAAACTTTGACTCAAACAACTCAAACAAGACACCCTAAAATTGCTTCACTTGAGAAGAGGGATACAGGTGGAGTGGCACTTGCGGAGACGAAAGAGGTTAGAAGTTCGAGAAGAAAGGTTGGAAAGAGCCCGCAGAATTTCCGGAGGGGATGAGAAAGAAGGGTGGAAAGAGCCCGCAGGATTTCCAAAGCAAACTCGCAGGTTAAAGCTTCCAAAAATAACTTATCATTCATCAACTTACTTCAAACATTACAAATTCTCCCATATTTATAGGTATGAAAGAGGAATACCAAGA
>NW_021424367.1:0-204 GCF_001605985.2 Dendrobium catenatum
CAAAGTCCTATGAGCTATTGCAAAAGATTCGTTGCACTACCAATGTGTTTTCCACAAGCAAACCTGAAGGAGTTCTAAATATTTTTACAATCAGTAGCATGGAGTTTCCTATAAATGAACATAGTGATGTGTATGATGAATGTGAACATTCACAAATGAACGAAAATGAGTCCTCATTCATATAGAAGTCCACTAATGGGTGAT
>NW_021424368.1:0-200 GCF_001605985.2 Dendrobium catenatum
GAGGCATTTTGAACCAAAGAACAATATTTTTGTTTTTTTAAATTTTTTTTTAACAAAAATAAAAAATACAAGACAATAACACAAGCTAAATGACACAAAATTAAAATGCAAACAAAACATACAAACACAATAATTTCTCCCCCTTTTTGACAACAACAAAAAATGAAGAAGAAATAGATAAGAAATGTAAGTAATTATAT
>NW_021424369.1:0-246 GCF_001605985.2 Dendrobium catenatum
TTGGTGACATAAGGGGTGTACTCCACCACTAGTAGATTGAATCCTAAGGATAGAAAGTATGATGACTCACACCTAACCTTATGGATTAGAAACGGTTGGTTTTTGGAATTTGAGTTTTGAATTTGGAAAATTTTTAATTTGAATTTTTTTTTTTTAAGAATTTGGATAGTTCTGAATTCAAAATTTTTAAATTTGAAGAATTTTCTTTGATGTTAAATTTGATACTCATAAGGCATGATACTTCTG
>NW_021424370.1:0-296 GCF_001605985.2 Dendrobium catenatum
AACATAAATTATTCAATTTGATGCATTAAAATGATCAAATCCCTTAATATAATGTACAATTCTCATTATAACAATAATTCCAAACTTAAACATAGTTTTGAAGCATGACATACACATTGAGTTTGTATTTCAACTACTATTCATTTTAGTATAAAAATAAAATTATTCATGTAAACTATGAAATTTGTCACAACTTAGGAAGTAATTGAAACATGGATATACATAAGAATTTTCTCAAATCATTTGGTTTAGAACTTTGGGAAAGAATTTACATATAAATTTCCCTAATTAGTTAG
>NW_021424371.1:0-202 GCF_001605985.2 Dendrobium catenatum
TGATGTGTAAATCAAGTTCAAATTTGAGTCCAAGTCTAAGTTCAAGTTCAATGCAGTCCTAAATTGAGTCCTCTTGTACTTTGTCCCAATGTTCATTTGATTTGATTTGCAAGTTCTCTTATTGTTTGAAATTGAATTAAAGTCATTTTATCAGCTCATATTCACATATGAGCTCAAATTAAAATTGTCCTAAATTTTGTCA
>NW_021424372.1:0-280 GCF_001605985.2 Dendrobium catenatum
TCATTGTCCTCATAGAAATTGAAAATGCGCTCTGTAAATATATTGCCTCAAGAAACATTGTTAATTATGTTCAATTCTACCTAAAATAATAGTGAAAATTCAGTAACTGGTAATTACTGACTAAACATCTAAATATTCTGAACATCATACGGATCCCAGCCAACAAAATAATAATAATATGAAGATAAATAATAACATGCAAATCTTTATATTGGAGATTAATAAAAGTCAAAACAACTTACAGAGCATTCTGTCTCGATATCATAGTTGAGCATGGAAA
>NW_021424373.1:0-523 GCF_001605985.2 Dendrobium catenatum
CATAAATTTATCAAATTATTATTCATTTTATTTAGGACAGCTTTAAATTACTGTTTTTTTATTGCTTTTAATAAATTCTTAAACTAAAAAATCATTTTAAAAAATAATAATAAAATTGTCTCAAATAAAATTATAGCTTATCATATCACCATAGAAGATAATGCAAACAGAGCCTAAAATTTTGCCCCAATTGATAACCCTTCAGAAACTATTATCAAAATCTTATGTTCTGATACTTTTTGGGGGTAAAAAAAATCCATTTTCAATTGATTGATATAACTCATTAAGGTTTTGGGATTACACAATGAACTGTATGATTTTTTTTTCTTTTTTTTTTTTCCTTAAGTTTTTTGTTCAGTGTAATTTGGTGCAAGTAAGACCATTTTTAATAATTTATTAACTACTACTAGCTAGGTTAGTTGATGCTTAGAAATTTATATAATATGAGAGAAGTAGGAATAATCCCATCACCTATGAAAAATTTGTAAGGAGGTCAATGATAAAATAATGTGTCATCATATGA
>NW_021424374.1:0-318 GCF_001605985.2 Dendrobium catenatum
ATATATTAAAATGCTTAATTTTGCTTATTTCTTATGTTTTAATCTAATTTGGATTTCAGTTCTATTAATATTTCAATTTCCTCTTAGTGTTGATTTCGTCCTACACAATGTGCGACATAATAAGCTTCGCTTTCTTTGAATTTCTATTAACATCACTTCATGAGGCAATTGCAGATGTAGATTTTGCACTAATGATCAGTGCTTATTTTGTTTAGAAGGTGAAGTTAGGGTGAAATTATTCTGTGTGTTCACCGGATGTCTTTTGAAAGCGAATCAGGATGTGTCTTGTCACTTTTTTGCTGTATACCGATGTTGTGT
>NW_021424375.1:0-296 GCF_001605985.2 Dendrobium catenatum
TGCATTACTATGTAAATGACTCCAACATCCATGGTATCCTCTTTATCTTCCTCCTCTTCTTCTTATACTCAAATCTCTGAGTGACAGAGTCATAGGATTTAAGGCTCTTAATTGGCTCTTGATTTGGCTAGAATATTTCTTCGATATGTGGGCAACGGTAAAAGATGAATTCTTCCTTTAATGGGATTGACAAATGATAGGATCTCCCAAAGGATTATCTAGGGTATCGACCATCGGGATAGATGTCATAGTGGGCCTTTCTTTGGACCCACTTCTAATATTATTTATGAGTGCGG
>NW_021424376.1:0-354 GCF_001605985.2 Dendrobium catenatum
CTTCCATGACATTGGAATTGTTGGGCCAAGATACACAGGGTGTAACAACAAAGAAGGTAACTCTCGGATATGGGAGAGGTTAGGCAGATGTATTTTGAACTCCTTGGCTATGCAAAAGCTTCCTTTGGCAGTAAACAGGCATTTGGCGAGGATGGTGTCTGATCACTGTCCAATTGTGCTCAAGATGGATGATAGAATACGACTTAAGCCGATAACAATCAAGTTTGAAGATACATGGAGATCCTATCCGGCGGCTAAAAGCATAGTTTATCATTCCTGGAAGAAGCATGACGAAGGTAATGAGTATGAAGTCTTAGGGAAAAAAATTAATCGTACTTTAAAATCCTTGTTTTT
>NW_021424377.1:0-1024 GCF_001605985.2 Dendrobium catenatum
AAAATATCGCTGTAACTAGGAAATTCATTTGTTTAATATGATTATTAAAATGCATGCTACTAACTGTTACTTCCACCCATGATGCTGATGTTACTACTGTTCTACTATTATTAATATGCTGATCACGTGATATATATTGAGCATGTGCACTAGACATTACGACTGAGTTAACACCGATATGATATTTCTAAGCATGTAATACACAGATACAATTATTTTTATATGATTTCGACAGTCCTTACCAATGTTTTGTTTTGATGCTTTATACAATTTTTCTATTGATTGTAGTATTGATATGATGATTTCTTTAGTGATTTGACACCTATGTTGATTTATTAATTTTTCTATTGTATTACCTTATGTTTATGTGCATGCTACTAAAAAAAAAAAAAGTGCATGCTACTATTATTATTTGACTTTTGACATACATAATGGTTCTCTACCATGCGTTGAGATCAGTTATAAGATTTGATTTTTTGTTGAACTATTTAACTCATTATATATATTATTAAATATTTTCAGGTCATGATAGAGGATCATGAGTATGAGATTGATCAGGATTCCTTATATTATGTTATTTTTATTAGTTTAACTATTCTATTGTACTCATGACACAGTAATTATGGTACGATTGTGTAGATTCTAAGTATTGTATATAACTTTTGAAAAATTAATACAAATGTAAATATTGATGTTTCGATTGATAATTTTATTTCTTTAGCTATTTAGATTGATTAAAAAAATAAAAGATAAAAAATAATGATTTCAAATTAGATTCTAGGTCATTATAAATTGCTATTAGAGCATAGAGGCATAGCTATTGAAAGAATTGATTGTTATCAAACCTGTATGAATTGATTGAGAGTTGGGTAGAATGAATAGTTTATGATGCATTATTTTGCATAAATAGTTGAATGACATGTGATATAATGAAATTCATGACTGTATGATTTCTTATGAGTTTTGATTTGAGTTTGATTTGATTTGAGTTTTGATTATATTGATTTAATTTATATCGATTTTG
>NW_021424378.1:0-473 GCF_001605985.2 Dendrobium catenatum
ATGCTTGATCTAAATTTGCTATCATTGTAGGGTATGTTGTCCGCTCAAAGCAGTATACTGACTGAAGGGCCAATCTCAGGACATGTTCTTGGAAGACAAAGGCAAGCTTCTGAGGATTATAAATTTAAGGTGTTATAAATTAAATCTCTTACCATTAGTTTTACATGAGCATTAGAGATGCTGAGCATTTGCTATTTTAGTATTAGATATATTTTCCAATTTGTCTACAATTAAAGTTTGCAGAACACCAGCATATCGTTTTTGTACCTTCTTTAGCAGTGAGTTAAGTGACTGAAGTTCTTATCATGTGTGCTGCATGGAAGGGTGATTACGAAAGATGTCAGCCTATCTATGGACACAACAAGTATAAGATGGGTTGGCATGCAGTTATTTAGGACCCCACAGTTGCATACCTTTTCGTTTGAATATGTTGTATCTTGGCGTGAGCATATGGTTGGTGTACTTAGTGGTTA
>NW_021424379.1:0-604 GCF_001605985.2 Dendrobium catenatum
TAATTCGAATTTTAATACTACGTTGTTGAATTCACTTCCCAAATTGCTAATTTATAGAGCTCTTCAACTTGCTCAAATTACTCATTAGCATAATAAGGGCTGTCATCACAGAAACTCGTAAAAAATAACATAATTTTAGGCTTCGTTTGGACGACTTTTTTACTGCTTTAATTAAAATTTTCTACTAAAAGCGACTTTAAAAAGCATTAAGAAAGTCGTCCCAAACGAAACCTAAGGATTCGTTTGGGATGGATTTGTTATTGCTTCTTAAAGTATAGCTTTCTAATTCAAAAGTTTTATTTTTTGTACTATAAAGTTACTTTAAGAAACAGTAGAAAAGACGTCCCAAACAAAACTTAATTTGATGCTAAACCTCAATTCTTTTAACTATAGGGTCTACAAAAACTCATTCGCTAAACAAACAATTACAATAAGTTTTTAACACATTATTTATGTAATTGCACAGCATTGCTATATTTGTACAGTTAACCTTGTCCCTTACAAATAAATAGTGAATAAGTGGTTGAGCATAAGTATGTTATAAATATAAGAAAATCATAGAAAAAAATGATATAAAATCTTGCTAGAGTTAAGTGCAAAATAT
>NW_021424380.1:0-262 GCF_001605985.2 Dendrobium catenatum
CCATGGGATCTTGATCAGATCCATCATCCATTCCCCCCATTATCCGCTTTAAGTTCAAGATAGCGAAATTTCTATTTTAAATATCGAATCTTCTGACCCTTCAAACATTTGAATCATCATAAGCTCATTGCTGCTACTATATTCCTGATACTACGTATCTACAGATATAATGTATATGATTGATGACTAGTCTTAATCAAAAGTTTTCTCTCGTTATCGAGAGGAGTAATTAACTATAAGGGCTTGTGCCTATAGGAAACCA
>NW_021424381.1:0-304 GCF_001605985.2 Dendrobium catenatum
TGTTATGTGAGATGACATGTATATACCATGGTTGAATTCATCTCCATATCTAATAAAAATATTTTAAAATTTATAAGAAATATATTTAATAAACTAAAATATAATTAAAATAAATTAAAATATTTTATAGAACAGGCAACCAGGTCAAGTTCAACAGTTATTTGGTTGAACCGGGAGTTCGAATCGGTTCAAGATGGTTTGAAGCAAACACATTTTTTATGTTTGACCAGACCGGTAACTTGGCCGGTTCACGGTTGAACTGGTTGAACCAGTCGAGCCTGTCCAGTCTGATTTTCAAAATGTT
>NW_021424382.1:0-233 GCF_001605985.2 Dendrobium catenatum
AATAAGTAAAAATAAAATAATAATAATAATAATAAATGAATGTCACTAAGTTTTCTATGTTATATGTCTCTATCCTAAAATGTACATGCTTCCTAAGTCTAAGTTTTCTAAGACTCGGTCCTTAATTTTTGTCCTTAAATGTCACTACTGTTATTTAGGTGAAAATCTTTGTTATTAATAACCCTTAGGACTTCGCGCATGTGTAAAAGAAGTTTGGGGATCTAAAAACAAAA
>NW_021424383.1:0-219 GCF_001605985.2 Dendrobium catenatum
GAGTGTGAAAGGATGAAGGATTCTCTGCCCACACTTGGAGAGTATGAAAGGATGAAGGGTTCTCTGCCCACACTGGGAGAGTGTGAAAGGATGAAGGATTCTCTGCCTACATCAGGAGAGTGTGAAAGGAAGGACAGTTCTATGCCAGCACATAGAGAGTGTAAAATGACGACGGTTCTATCCTGGACCGGGTAGTGGTGGAAGAGACTTTTTGTAAAG
>NW_021424384.1:0-441 GCF_001605985.2 Dendrobium catenatum
TTTCTCTATATTTCTCCATCAAACCTCTTAATAAATGCTAATTTAAATTAATTTTTAAATATATTTTAAGTTAATTGAGTGACTCAATGAGTTTAGGAGCCAAGCCAGGCTGAGCTCGAGCTCATTTAATATACGAGCTCAAGTAGCTCGAACTCAAACTCGTGGCTCAATAAGCTCGACTCATGAGCTCGTTAATGAGTCGAGCTCGAACCGGCACAGATCACTTACACCCCAAATCTCACTTTACTCCATTTATTTTTTACAGCATATCAAGTGTTCCAACTAAGATTTTTTAGATTAGATTGGGCATTGAGCCAGTAAAAGCAAAGGATTAGGATTCAAAGGTTCAACCAAGTTCCAATCACGGGCTCAACAATGATGATGTAAATATTATTAAATTATTTAAATGATATTAAATTTCTATTAAAAATAATGATATAC
>NW_021424385.1:0-250 GCF_001605985.2 Dendrobium catenatum
CCTGGATAGTTGGTCACTTCATTCTCTCTTGATGATATGATCGCGTTTGCCTCACTAATTTGTGTCCAATTTTTGTTGCTTCCTCTGATGTATTGGGATCCTTCCAATATTACACGTATGGTTGCTATGATTGGTTAATCTCTTTAGATGGACTAGCAATGATCCTCTTGGGATTAGAGTTCTTATGCTAGAGTCTGTGTCGAAATTAATTTTACACAAAAACTCACCCCGGGATATTATATTAAGGGCC
>NW_021424386.1:0-226 GCF_001605985.2 Dendrobium catenatum
AGATGTTTTCTAGGGATTAGGATAGATCCCAGAACGACATGAAAACTACAACATCTAAACTTAGTGACATCTAAAACATCACTGAATTTTCTAGGAATTTTTAGGAGCTTTTAAAGCCCTTAGCTAACTAACCCTAATTAACTGGTTAAATAAGGCCCCGAGACCTTCCGGAAAATACAATAAATACACTTTAGGTCAGAAAATTACCCGTAATACCTCAAACTGA
>NW_021424387.1:0-426 GCF_001605985.2 Dendrobium catenatum
CCATTCTCAAACAATCTCTTGCCAGTAAGGACGTGGTGCGTGTCATCTAACCGGCAGTTTCGCCGCCAAATGGCACTGCAGGTAAACGGTTATGACCCGGGGCCCTCTGAACCGAGTGGTTTTGCCGCCAAATGGCACCACACAGCGGTTATGGCCAGAGCCAATACGCTTCTTAATGGCGTTAAATCCTCGCCGAATAAAGAAAAGCGAAGGGAGGCCGAGGCTGAATTTTCGGAGCCCACAGATTTCTGGCGACTCCGCTGGGGATTGGTTTCTCTTTCCATCTTTGGCTAGTCATTTCAATGCTATAGTAGCAGCTAAAATACTATGTTCTATACGGTGAACATCAGGATGTGACATTTGGTCCTTATGTCCAAAGATCCATCACTGAAAGGTCCCGATAGAGCTAAAAGCTACCATCTCTTA
>NW_021424388.1:0-249 GCF_001605985.2 Dendrobium catenatum
TGTCATTATAGGTCCTTTTTGGGGCCCACTTCTGACATTGTTTGTAGACTGGGGCGGATCTCCGAGAAGCCTCACCAGATGTCACGCCTAGATCAATATTCCATTCTCTTATTTCTTTCTCATTTATTCGAGGCTTTGGCCTCCAGACTTGTTTTCCTTTCCACCGGGACCTTTCAGTGGTGGATCCTTGAACATATGGTTCATGTGTCACTCCCCGATGTTCACCGCGTGGGATATACTGTCTTTCTC
>NW_021424389.1:0-321 GCF_001605985.2 Dendrobium catenatum
CAAAAAAATCAAAAGAAAGAAATTTTTTTTTTTGGTTTTTTGTTTTAATATTTTTTTGTTTTAGCAAAGAATCCATATGACAAATTTCTCAAATAATTAAATTTTAGAGATTCAAAAGATCAAATAGTTAACAAGTCAAAATCTAAAAAGGTCGAATATCCGATCTTGTTAATCCCTAGCTCGGACTTCTTTTGGGGCAATAATCATCTTTTTTAAAAAACAAAAGGTCTAACTCAGAAAAACTTTACTGGGTAAAAAGAAAATCCAATCAAAACTTGGTTACAAAGAAAATATCTTATAAATAATAAACCAAAGTAATTT
>NW_021424390.1:0-321 GCF_001605985.2 Dendrobium catenatum
AAACTACCAAACACCTACTCAATGTTTATGGACATGAGTATAACATTTAGCATAAATCAACATGCATACAAATATGAAAACTGATTCATACCTGGGGATATAGTAAATAAAGGAAAATGATTATTTTCTCTCATAATTATTAGATTTAAATGAGAATTTGACTTTTAACATGACACAATGACAAAAAAAGATTCATGTAGCCGACCCCACATAGCGGGACAAAAGCTTGATGTGGTTGTTGTTGTGGTATAAATAGTTTTGAAAAGTGACAAATCAGATCTTGTACAAAACATAACGTCATCTTACCTGATGCCCTTGATC
>NW_021424391.1:0-876 GCF_001605985.2 Dendrobium catenatum
ATGTCCCTAAATCACTGTCGAGCTTATATGGGTGAAAAGAAAGGTTTAATACCTTCTTACTATTTTTCTATCTTCATTAACACTTGAATATAAAAACATCCTATGCTTAGGCATGAAAATAGCCTATTTTAATATTCCTAATTATTCCAATATTCCTTTGTTGAGGCTATACATCACATTGGGTTTTACAACACACATGACTATTATATGCATTAAATGAAGATTAGGATAGATTGAGAATATCAATTATCATTCAAAGAACAAAAGTCTATATTAATACTTGTTAAGATTTTACATCATCAGCCTATAACTAGAGAATTAGACATAAATAAAAAAAATATAAAAGTAAACTCATCTTCATTTCATTCATTAAAAGTAAAGATACAAGAAAAGTAATAAGAAAATAGTCACTATGATAGATCAAAAGATCTTCTCCACACTGTTTTTCCACCAACTATGGAGTTGCTTACACAAAAAGGCTAAGATCTTTGCAAGCAAAGTATCTTGCATTTCTCTAACATCCCTTAGACTTTAATCTTAGGGGGGACTAGAAACACACTAAAAATTACAAGAATTCACTCTAGTGATAGAACTCTCTAAAGAACAGAATGAAAAAACTATTTATAGTTAGTACAGAGATAGGTTCTGGCACTAAAGAGCTCGATATGGTGGTGCTGAGGTGGTGAAAAATGAACTAGAACTAGGCATTATAAATTTTGCTCCCTATGGTATTGTCCAACTTGGAATTATTTCTAATTAAAATAACATGTGTTTTCACTGGCCAGCATGGATCCTCGCATTGATAACTGCTCTACTATGGCATTCTAGAAGTTTGAATGTTGTGGCACAGGAATATGATTTAGGTGCTGAGGGTTT
>NW_021424392.1:0-249 GCF_001605985.2 Dendrobium catenatum
CATCTGGAATGAATTGTGTTCATCCAATACAAAAAAAATAATTTTAAAGTTAGTATGTACGAATTATCAAGATGAAATGCATGAAAATAGACTAGAGCCCATCGTCCTAGTACGATTAAAAAATATTGTCGTACGAACTGCATTTGAGGATAAACCAGAGCCCATCATCCTGGTATAATAAAAAAATATTGTCCATATGAACTTCATTCTATGACAAACCAGAGGGCATCGTCCCGATACGATTAAAAA
>NW_021424393.1:0-442 GCF_001605985.2 Dendrobium catenatum
GGTTCACAAACGGCATAACCGCAAAACCTAATTATATGAATATAAATATGTGCAGCTCATGGTTAAAACAACGGCATTCCATCAGAAAAGATAAAAAGTCCTACCAACTGAAAAGAAGCAAAAGACATGTAAGGTATGAAGAAACAAGAGAAAAAAAAAAAAGAGGTAAAATAAACACTTCATCAAAGAAATGGCGGTGAAGGCCTGAATGTGAGAAAGAAGAACCTCATATGAGACATTTAGCCTGAAAGCTTGAAGACCTTAAAGATCATGAGGAAAAAAAGGCATGTTTCAGATCCAGAAGCAGTAGCTGAAACTGCTGAAGCTGCCAACTTGGAGGCTTTGTGCAGTCTTCCCTTGGAATTGATCAAGCTGCAAAGATATGAAGGTGCAAAACAGCAAAGAACACAGTAGACAGAGTTTGGTATGTTTAACTTCCGTG
>NW_021424394.1:0-227 GCF_001605985.2 Dendrobium catenatum
GTTTGAAATGATATTTCAAGTCCAAAGGAAGTGGTTAGATGGCCTAAAGAGGTCATTTGGGTCAAAACACATGTTTGGACCCTTAAAGGGCCTCTTGGGTCAAACCATTTGACTTGGTCAACTAGGTTGACCCAAGGGTTGGAAATAGGTTCAAAAGTTTTGAAATGACATTTGAAATTTTTTAAAGGTTGTTGCATTCAATTTGGAGCTCATTTGGTTTGAAATCT
>NW_021424395.1:0-560 GCF_001605985.2 Dendrobium catenatum
CGATAATTTAATTCGTCTGGACAAAAATTTTTCAGAAACTAGATCGTCCTGGACGATTATTAATTTCATTATGGACGAATAAGACTTACAAAAATTTTCAAGCAAGTTCCTATTCGTTCCATGTGATCAATAGGAGATAACTGTCTGATCGTCCCGTACGAATGGATATCGTCCAGTACGATCAATATAAATTTTTATGATCTCCATATATGTGTGTATGTTTTTATTCACTCAATTACAATCACTCCTTTTCAATTTAATTACAGCAAACTTCAAATTTTACAAAGTATATCATTCTGAATTTGATTTGAAGTCTTCGTAGTCTAGAGTTCATTTTTTCCTGAAATGTTAGTACACACAAGAGCAAATACAAATCTTCTAAAATTATTAGGAGATAACTACACATTTAAACAATAATGTTTGGAGTCATCAAATCTACATAAGTTGCAAAAATATAAAGCTTTTAAATAGCAACTATCTTTAACAATCTCCCCCTTTTGATGATGGCAAAACAATTATTAGTTGTATGGTTTCAATTTAAACAAATCTCCTAAACTCCC
>NW_021424396.1:0-1411 GCF_001605985.2 Dendrobium catenatum
TACTAGAAGCCCTATATTGTCAAGTGCCTCATATATTGTTTATGCCCTTTTGTATCTAACACGAATAGTGATTGTTTTTTACTAGCATGGAGCTCCCATTTTGTACCCGTTGACATAACCGACCATTATGATTGCCACCACATTCACTGGATCTTTATATGTTTTGCTTTATTATATTATTATATGTTTATTTTATGAGAGGATTGTAATGAGGATACTTTGTATCTTGGATCTCTAATGGATCATGATTCTTTTTTGGTTATTGGGTTGATGGATTATTGTGTCTAGTTTTTTCCTATGTATTTTTTTCTCCTTTTGGGTTGGACACCTCTTCCTTTTAATTGAAAACGACTATGTTTTGCTTTTCCTAAAATTTTTGAATTCTCAATCATCATAAATGCCTCCATTTCCAAGGTCTTGGAATCCTTACCTTGCATTAAATGCTTTCATTTTTTTTCTTTTTTGTTTCTCTTTGAAAATGAAACCCAGCTTCTCTCTTCATCTATCTTTGTTGGCCACATTTTGGACATGAAATTTTGGGAAGTTCAAATATTTTTTCTGAGGCTATTAAAGGGAACTTATTTTAAACACAAAAAAGTTTCTAGTTTTGTGGTTGCTTGCTATTCTTATTGGTTAGGGTCATCCTGTGGGTGATCTGAAGGCATATGGATATTAGAATCATAGGTTCGAGCCTCATTTTATCATCCAACCTTTCTGATAGGAAGTGGATACAATTTTTTCGAAAGTAACGAACGATAATAAGAAATTATGAAGAATACACCAAAAGTCTTTTTATTGCTAGATATATGAAAGAAAACAACAAGATATAGTTGGATATTCAATTGGAGAGGAAAATCTGGCTCTCTCAAATCCCTAACCAGCGGCTAGAGCCCCCACAACCTAAGAAATTCTAATTTCAGCAAACTCAAAAATATATTTCTCTCTCAATCAACTCTCTTTTCCTAAATAATTCCCTCTCAAATTTGAATTCAAATTAGATTTATTTCCCTAATTAATTCTCTTCTAATTATAATTAAAACTTTTTTAAATAATCCCCCTTAATTCCTCCTCTTCCCTAAATAATTCCATCTTAGATTTTGAATTCAAATTAGATCTCATGCCCTAAATAATTCCTTTTCAATTGTAATTAAAACATTCCTAAAAAATTTCCCTTTGATTAAGAACCTTCCTAAACAACTCTCTTAATTAGGAAATTTACTAATTTTCTATCAATCAAATCCGCCGGTCCATCATTTTCCTATTGATGCAACTTCTTTTTCCTTGGCTATCACCCCACAAACCCTTTTTTTTTTGTTGCTGTTTTCAAACAACAGTCTTGGTCTGTGTTACCACATTGTTGTTGGTTGCTAAAGTCCATCCATGTTTTATTATGCTGGTTGTAAACTCATCA
>NW_021424397.1:0-285 GCF_001605985.2 Dendrobium catenatum
TGTGTTCTTTTCTTATTATCACTTCCGCATTTATTTAATTTCCGCACTTTGTTTGTGGTGATTTTGTTTGGAATTTTATCTTGGGTTTTAAAGTTTTCCAATTCACCTCTATCTTGGTTAGCTTGGGTCAGTTTTATAGGGCTTAACATCCCTAACGAACTTTCAGAGGTCATGCATAAATTAAGGATTTCTAATTCCTTAAAAGGCTTTGTCTCTTTCAAAGTTGACATGGAATAGGCTTATGATTCCATGGGTTGGTTAACCTTGGAAAAAGCTTTGAACTAC
>NW_021424398.1:0-545 GCF_001605985.2 Dendrobium catenatum
CACTAGGAGAGTGTGAAAGGACGGATGGTTCTCTGCCAACACTAGCGAATTTTGTAAAAGGATGACGGTTCTCTGCCGCACCGGGTAGTGATGAAAATAGTGTTTTGTAAAGGCTTCTCTGCCTTGCTATGGGTGCAAAAGGAGAGTCACTATTTGTTTTAGTGCAATACTCAGAGGGTGCCTCTGAGGAGTGGATGTATGTCTGGTTTAGACCGAATCACTATAAATCTTGTGTCATTTACTTTACTGCCTGTAGTTGAAAAACTTTTTCTATGAAATTTAATAAAAAAAATTTCATTTCAGTTCGACACTTTTTCATAGAGGGTTTAAGTTTTAAAATTACCAATTCACCCCCCCCATCCCTCTTGGTAGCCTTGGGTCATTAACTTAGGTCTAACAACCTATTTACTAGACTCAACAAGTGGTATCAAAGCTCTATTTCAAAATTATAAGTTTAAACTACTTTTTGATTAACGTAGATGGTTACATTAGGAAACCGAAATACACCTGAGGGTTACTCTATTACTAGACCTCCACTGTTTGAC
>NW_021424399.1:0-298 GCF_001605985.2 Dendrobium catenatum
ACAATAAGAGTTTCCTTCCATGTTTGATCCATAACTCTTGAAACTAAAAATTGACTGATAGCACACCAAACATCCTCTTTAATGATCTGCCAAAAATCTTTGATAAAAGCAAAAGAAATACCGTCATTCCTAGGAGATACATTCCGTTTGGATTCATTCACCACAACCTGTAATTCTTCTCTTGAAAAATCAGCCTCCAGCATCTTCCGGTCCATCTCCCCAATGGTATTTCTAGGTGATGGCCAACCATCCAAAGAGCAACTCCTATTCTGCCATTTAAGTTTAAAATAATCTGAAA
>NW_021424400.1:0-230 GCF_001605985.2 Dendrobium catenatum
AAGGTTTTTTCAGCCTATTGAATATGAGGGGATTCCCCTTATTTGTTTAAAGTGTGGGAAACTCGGTCATAAAACTGAAGCATGTAATGAGGTGTGTGGCCAGCCCAAGCAACACGATTTGAAATCAGGTTATGTTCAGGACCAGGTCTGTTCGAAGGTAGATGGAGTGACATTGGCTAATAGTTCTTTAGGTTGTGATGCAGGGTGCTCTATGGGCTTAAAGGGTGCTG
>NW_021424401.1:0-255 GCF_001605985.2 Dendrobium catenatum
ACCCTACACACACTCACTTGAGAGACTTAGAATTTCTGTTTTTACTCATATCGGACAGGACGATATTTACAACATCCTGGATGATCGGGCTTAAAACAAAAAATCTAAACAAGGATTCTTAATTAAGGCTTACCCTTTCACTGCCTTTTGTGGCATATACGTGATATTAAGATGTAGTAGTATCACTGCCCACCTAGCTCAATAACCTATCAATATATGTCTTATCATCAAAAACTTCAGTAGATTGATCTTTGA
>NW_021424402.1:0-282 GCF_001605985.2 Dendrobium catenatum
ATAAGCCAAGAAAATAGATTTGCAACACAGTTATTGATTTGAGATAGAATTTTGTTTAGAAAAAAAAATCACACCACTAAAAGAAGTTGAGGAAAGGAAATATTCAACAGTGTTTTCCTCTTTAACTGATTTAGAGATGTCAATCTTTGACTTACAAATTTTTAAAAACAAAAATATGGCATAAGATATCAATTTAGCATTGATTAAATGAAAATTAAAAACAAATTAAAACATACAAAGGAAATTAAAATAATAGAAGTGAAAAGATAAACAAGGAAAAAA
>NW_021424403.1:0-216 GCF_001605985.2 Dendrobium catenatum
CATATCTAATTTTAAGTTTGTCAGTAAAATAATATTAAAATTTTACTCGAAAAATGAAATGAGCTGGATTTGCAAGAAAGATAGGGTGGAAGATATATTTCAAATTGAATTTCAGAGAATTTGATGAAATGAACCTTGTCTTGATCTCCTAATGAGGAGATTGCACTGTCAAGTAATAGATTTAAAATTTAAAATTTATATATATATATATGTGAT
>NW_021424404.1:0-262 GCF_001605985.2 Dendrobium catenatum
ATAAGGTGTCTTTAGAGCCATGAATAAAAGGAACTTGTTGAAGAGCAGAAATGAAAGAAACAGGAAATACCACGGGCAGCGTCCAGACATCATCTGGTTTTATATCACCAACACGTTTTAGAGCTTTTATAAAAGTTAGCGTTGAAAGTAACATGCACTTAAGAAGTAACTCAATGCTTGTTTATACAATGACTATTTATATTCAATTATTTATATAATTAATAAATTCAAATAAAACTTAAAAAACTCATTTTATAAAATT
>NW_021424405.1:0-280 GCF_001605985.2 Dendrobium catenatum
GAGGCATCCTTTCATACAGGCTTTTTGACCATTCGATCGTATAGATGAATAAGTGTTCTTCCTAGATGATCAGAATATTAAAGATCATTATAAAGGCAGTAAGGTTCGTCCACCACAAAAATTGATAACTGGATCGTACAGATGAACATCAATTTTGTACGTATATTCAGTAATAAATAACTGAACAAAACTGGTAAAACCTGTTGCGGATCTATTTTCATGGATGATGATTTTGATAATAGAAAACACTCTTATTGCAAACACTCTTATTATGATTTTG
>NW_021424406.1:0-302 GCF_001605985.2 Dendrobium catenatum
GCATCTGGGTCAATCTGCTGCAGCTCCTCACGATCTAACCACGTGTCCTCTGACTCGGGCTTTCCTTTCCACCTGATCAAATATCTTCTTCATCCTCCTTCTCTTGTGGATATGATCTCATCACTTAAGACTGCCTCCACTTGCTCTGCTATAGGAAATTTAGGAATATTTGGTAGTGGGGGTAGGTTTGGGATCTCACAGGGTGGGTTCTCACAAGGCTGTTTTGATAATGGATTTTGTGGGTTAAAATCAGGACCTTCATATGTCACTAAGTCTTCTATGTTAAAGGAGGGATTTATATT
>NW_021424407.1:0-208 GCF_001605985.2 Dendrobium catenatum
CCACTGACCTAATATAAATCTAAGGGTTTAGGTCATCGGCATTTACTCCTTCAACAAGCCCGCCAAAGCAAGAAGCATAGGGCCGAAGGTACAAAAATCATTTGACAAGTCAATAAAGACAAATCAGAAAATTCTCCATCATTGTCTGCAGCACAAAGCATAGGGTAAAAGAAATCAGTATCTCAACCATCTATTGATACATCAAAGA
>NW_021424408.1:0-327 GCF_001605985.2 Dendrobium catenatum
ATTGAACTAAAGGTTAGCTTATTATTAGCTAGGTTTTTGTTCATTTATTATCTTATTTATGTAGCTTTATCTTTTAAAATTCTGTGCTTGGCCTCTTGGATTCCCGTGCCTTGCCTCCTTGGTTCCCACGGCTGCCTCCTTGGTTCTTGCGGTTGCCTCTTCAGTTTCCGGTGCTGGGTGGCCTTTCTCGTGCCTTGGTGCTTCGGTTCCGTGCGGGTCTCTTGGGTTTCCACGGCTGCCTCTTCGGTTCCTGGCTGGGCTGCTTCCCGTGGCTGTTTGGAGGGCTTTTTCGTGGCTTTGGTGCTTCGTTTCCGGGAAGTGACTGTT
>NW_021424409.1:0-261 GCF_001605985.2 Dendrobium catenatum
TAAATCTTTAAAAATTCAAAAAAAATTAAAATAAAAAAATTTAAATTAAATTTCAATTCATTTAAAATGTACTAATTTTATAATTTGATTGATTAATATTTTTTTAAATCATTAAATTTGATGATTAATTTGGATTAAGTGAATTTAGACTTTTATACTTTATGCTTAATTCCATTTGGAGGGCATTTTAGCATTTAATTTCAAAACCTTTAATAAACTTTAAATAACCCAAAGACCCCCATGTGTTGTGAATGAATTTTT
>NW_021424410.1:0-7167 GCF_001605985.2 Dendrobium catenatum
AGGGAGAGGGAGGGAGAGAGAGGGAGGGAGATTGAGGGAGAGGGAGAGGGAGAGGGAGAGATAGATTAGTGATGGGACGAGGCAGAGAGGGAGAGAGGGAGAGAGGGAGAGGGGGAGAGCGAGAGAGAGAGAGAGAGAGAGAGAGAGAGAGAGAGAGAGCTGAACTTTGCCTTTGCATTCAATTAAAAAAACTTTAAAGAGCTACAACGGCCACCAAGGGACCCAAAAAAGAAAGAAAGACCCCTAACAGGGGGTGGAAACACCACTATCATCCTTGAGGATGGACAAAAAATCCTGAGGAATACATGTACTAACACTAACATCTAAATTCCAAAAAAAACTGTCCTCAATTGCTCTTTGAGCACAAAAATGAGCCGCCGAATTAACCTCCCTCCGCACATGAACAAAAAGAACCTTCCGAAGGGACCCCAACCAATCTAGCCCACCCCCGACGTCGGGCCGGAGCTTCCATAATTCCCGCACCTTGAACTTTTCCATGTATTGGATAACACTGGCGTTATCCCCTTCGATGATTAGTCCACTCGCCTCAAGCATCCATCCCACAAGCAGCTTTTCAATATATTGAATGGCCAATAATTCCACCTGGGTGCTATCCCAATGAGTGATGCACCAGCCCGCAGCCACCATAAGTTGGCCCCGATCATCCCGAATGACGATACCAATTCCGCCCCTGTTGGAACGACGCAAGGCCCCATCGACGTTGATTTTCAGCCAACCAGAAGGGGGGCACACCACGATGATGAAGAAATCAATCTGGAGGATTGAAAGGTGAACCGTTGCTCCAGGCATGTAGAAAAATAAACGCGGGAAAGGGACTCGAGAATATTGGCAGCCATGGCCGTGGGGGTGCACCTGCCTTTACCAAATCGAATAGCATTTCTATTATTCCAGCACCGGAAAACCGCACCGCAGTAGAGACGGCCCCACGACACCGTGGCAGCAGAATGGCTCTTCAGAGCTTCTTGGAGGCCACCGAATGAGGAGAATTGGGGAGTAGGAAACCCCCAGTCGTCCAGACACCGTCGAACTTCCCCAAGCTGTCGGCAGTGCACAGAAACATGGTCCAGATCCTCACGAAGACCACAACCGACCGGGCAGAGCAGGTCCGTCCCCAGCCCTCTTCGGTGCAGCCAGGAGCAAGTTGGTAGTAGATCCTTATACGCCCTCCACCAGAAAATTCGTTCGCGGGGCCGTAGGCCAATTTTGAGGACCGGATACACCGGATCCTCCTCCTCTTGAAACAGAGACGTGTAACATATAGCAGAAATTGAGGTGCCAAGAGGGCATTTGATCAATTCCAGAGAATCACAGGGTGAATCCGGCCGAATTATTACGTCGCAGATGACATCCACCAGGGGGGCCCCGAAAACTTGCATCAGTTTGGTTCTATCCCATCTGCCGTCGGCTGTGAGGAGCTCCCACACTACAAGGCCTTCCGCAAGCTCAACATTGCAGAAAGTAGGCCATCGAGCAATGGCCAAGTCGTAAATCCAAACATGATTGAGCACATCGATGTCACCACCATTACCAACCCGCCATCGGATACAATTGGCTAAGCTATCCGCCCCGCAACAAATTACCCTCCAAGCAGCAGAGTCGTCACGTCGCTGGCCCCGGGACCAAGGCCAATCCCCATACTTGTGTCTCAAGCACCGATTAAGTAAGCTTTGCGGCTTACAAAAGAAGTTCCAAGCGATTCGAGCACGTAAGGGGCCGGTCCACCGTCCACTAGCATGGAACCAAAACCCCCCAAGTCGCCACGGTTTGGTAAGCGCCTCCCAGCTGGCATAGTGTAAGCTCTTATGATTGTGATCCTTATTCCACAGAAAGCTGCGACATATCTTCTCCATCTCATCGAGAACACCTCTCGGAACCATCATATGCGAGACAGCATAGACCGAGAGGGGAAGTAGGACAGAATTAATCATAGTAACTCGACCGGCCAATGAAAGATGTCTCACTCCCCAGGCAAGAGTCAGAGCACTGGATTTCTGTAGGAGCGGGCTGAAATCCGCTTTTTTCAGTCTTCGGAGTGTGAGCTTGACTCCCAGATATTCCATCTCCTCAACCATGCGGCAGCCAGCAAGCCTAGCCAGCCGGTGTTTAGTCGACGACGAGGTCACCTTGCTGAATAAGATTGCCAATTTGCTTTGATTGACCCGCTGCCCAGTCCATGCACAATAGTCCTCCATAATCGAAATGATTTTCTTCA
The DNA here is from genome assembly GCF_001605985.2 of Dendrobium catenatum. Classification (NCBI taxonomy): domain Eukaryota; kingdom Viridiplantae; phylum Streptophyta; class Magnoliopsida; order Asparagales; family Orchidaceae; genus Dendrobium; species Dendrobium catenatum. The sequence continues at coordinate 2,234 of NW_021424410.1, forward strand.
CGTTGGGTATGGAAGCACCTGCAAAACATAAAACATCGTCAGCGTAAAGGAGGTGGGAGACCATAGGTCCACCTGCCTTGAGCTAAACGCCCATCTCCGGGAACCGTTGGTGGAATTGAAGTGACAGGAGTTCCGAGCAAAGAATGAACAAATAGGGGGATTGCGGACATCCCTGTCGAAACCCACACTCCGCCGTAATAGCCTCCGTGAGCTGTCCATTAACCATAACAGAAAAGCGGGGGGAGCAAATGCAGCTCATAATCCAAGAGCGAAATTTAGGAGGGAATCCCATGCGAGACAACACCAGCTCAAGAGTTCTCCAGCTCATCTTATCATAAGCTTGTTCCATATCAACCTTGACAGCCATCCACCCAGGATTAGATTTTGAGATCCTAAATTTGTTCAGCACCTCCTGCCCGAGCAAACAGTGGTCAGAGATTGATCGTCCCGGGACAAAGGCAGCCTGCTCCCCGGAAATCAGGTTGGGCAAAAAACCTTGCATCCGGTTCACAAGTACCTTCGCCACAATTTTATAGATGGTCTGACACAGGCTAATGGGTCTGTACATAGACGGACGATCCGGGTTGCTAGTCTTGGGGATCAGCACCACCACAGTCTCCTTCCAGTTGGGATTCATACACCCGGTTGCAAAAAATTCCAAGCAGGCCGCCGTAACCTGCTTACCGACAATGCTCCAAAAAGATTTGAAAAAAGAGGCCGTCACTCCATCTCTTCCGGGAGCCCGATTCTGACCAAGACCCCGAACCCCATTCCATATTTCCTCCTCTGTAACGGCACAGTCCAACAATGTAGCAACAGGTGCTAGCATGGTGCTCTGGGCCTCAAAAGAAGGCCACTCATCCTCACAGATAGGCGTCCCACGCCACTTAGTTTCAAAGAAATCCCTCACCACCTGCATGATAACCGCCTGATCAGAAACCATTTGGCCATCAGGTAACTTCATATGGTCAATGAGGTTGGAACGCCGTCTAGTAGAAGCCATCGAGTGGAAGAACCGAGTGTTGTCATCCCCTTCTTCAATCCATTTAACCTTCGCACGCTGCCTCCACCATGTCGAGAGCTGACCAAGAGTCGAGTTAAGTAGTTGGACTTTGTACAGCAGCGATTCAGCCTGCACCTCGGTAAGCCCAGTTGCCGAGCACTCGATGCCCTGTAATACACAAATCTCCTTATCCAGCTCATCATGTAGCTTGTTTAACATCTTGAACTTGTTTTTGCTCCAGAAGAACAGTGCCTTAAGAGTTCGTTGGCATTTTTTATTTAACTTGGAGGCTTCAGAGCCTGTGTCCGGCACCCGCCATTTCTCGGATACCAACTGCCACACTCTAGGGAAACTCGCCCAAATGTCCTCAAATTTAATCCAGTATGAGCGAGCCCGATGTCGCCCCGGACTAACAGTGCAAAGGATAGGACAGTGATCAGAGGCGATCCTCGTAAGGTGGCTCACCCGCAGCTCCTGAAAAGCGTCCAAAATAGAGGAACTAATCAAGAACCTGTCTAGACGGGAGGAGATGCGACTTCCAGCATCCTTGTTGTTAGTCCACGTGAAGGCAGGACCGGAGAATCCCGGGTCAATCAGATCATTGGCAGCCATGAAGTCACTCATGCCCTTAGCAGCGGCCGTGAATGAGAAGGGTCGCCCACCCTTCTTGTCCGCCTGAGCAAGGATACAATTAAAGTCCCCTCCAACCATCAAAGGCGAGTCGGGGACATGGTGCTAAGAAATTTCATTGAAGGCCATCGCCCGGATATGAGCATCTTTATCCGCATAAACCACGGCCACCTCCCAATCCAAAGAGGACGAGCTTCTAAATCTACCCATAATGCACTGTTTTGATTTGAAGAGGACTTGGAAAGATCCCACCGAGCACTTCCATAACACTAGAATACCGCCCGCCTTACCTACAGAAGGTTGGTAACATAAGTCCCAATTCCTTCCAACAATTCTATCAACATCCGTTCTGGAGAGAACTTCCATCTTGGTCTCAAGCAGACCGACAACACTAACATCGTGGGCCCCAATAAGGTGTCGTAAGTAATTGCCCACCTCCTTCTTACGAGCACCTCGTCAGTTCCAACAGATGGTGTTAAACATTGACAACTGAAGGGGAAGCGTCCCCGCCGCATTGTTGTTCCAAGATCACCTCAGTCACCTTGGACCCTGATAAATTATCTATAATTCCATCATTGCAAAGCAACACATTCTAATCCTCCAAATCAGCCGGTGTACTTCTCACTGAAGGGTCACCAACTACCTGAGTTCCACTGTCATTGTTCCCCGGTGTCTCCCCTTCCGCCTTAGCCAACATCATCCGGGCTCTCCTGCCAAGAGTATTATATGGTTTCCAAGCCTTGGCCTTAGAGTCCGAGAACCTCAGCACTCTAGGAACCACCGACCCATCGAGACAATCATTGGAATAGCGTCGCCGTGCGTGCACTTTCTGTCTACGATCATGCAAATTGGCTGGAGCATCACAAGAATGAAGCGCATGATCTTCCTTCTCCGGGGCCAAGCCTTGTCCCTCCACCAAATTATTCTCTTCCATCAATTGTTCCACGGGCAGAACCTTTTCTTCATCAGGCGATTGTTTCGTAAATTCAGGGAAAGCCCTGCTATCTTCCAGAGAGACACTGTTGGGCCTAATCCCCTCACTCGGGGTCATCAACATTTCAACCGTCAGTCCATCCACCGGTATGTTACCGTTGACCACAGCAAGCTCAGAAGCCTCAGTAGACGGTTTGTCCAAACTCAAATCTCCTGCATCCGTCCCCAGGGATGGGGCCTCCACCGTATCCAGCACCTTGGCCGCCACTCTCCAAATCGAATTGGTTCCCGAGTTTCCAGCCGGCATCGCCTGCCCCTTGGTGCTATTGTTTGGTTTCTCTCCAGCCTTTGCCGGTCGAGATCTCCTTCTTCTCGTCACAATGGTCCATTCCCCACAATCATCCCCACAATTCGTGGTCCCATCCCCCGAAGAACTAGGACCGTGAACATTGCAGTCAGCCCCGTCCTGGCCCAAAAAGCTGGCCCTCCCAGAGCCCGTGTTCACAGGATCAGACCCGTGTGGTCTCGGATTGAGTACATTGGCCACCGGCTTTTGCACCCTACACACCTCGGCCTTATGACCAACCATCCCGCACCCAAGGCAAATCGCCGGAATTCCTTCATACTCAATGGGTTGGAAAAATCTCCCATTCAAGCCTTGAGCCCAGACACCTTTCGGCAAACTTTTTGACAAATCCAAACGGACACAAACACGTGCAAAAGCGCATCTATTCCATTGTTTCGTATGTTCATCCATAAACAGGGGTTCCCCCACAGCGGATGCCAACCTCGCCAAATTCGCATCATCCCAGTATTCAAGAGGAAGACCCGGTAGCCTGAGCCAAACCGGCGATGTGAACTTCCTTGCCGTTTTCGGGGAAAGACCCGCAGTCCATTTCTCCACCCCAATAATCTGCCCAGCCACATACCATGGCCCGCCAATCAAGACACTGTCCCTAGCTTCCATATCCTCAAACCAACAGAGGAAGCAATCAGTCCCCATAGGAGTAATCTGCGTTAAGCCGAAATGTCCCCACTTCCGTTGCAATTCATTCTGGACAACCCAAAATGGCACCCGTCTGCCCAGCAAGCTGCCAACCAAAGCTCGCCGGAGTTTATGTACATTTCCTCTGGCTCTCGATAAGTCAAGCTGAACCACTCCGTTCTCCAACAGACATTCTTGCCCACCTTCATCAAGGCTGAGAACAACCGGCACCGATTTCTTCCAAGCATTCGTGTTGCCCCTGCTAGCATTTCCAGTCTTCTGTGTATTTCCCGACCAAGCACCGCCCTGTTTCATAGCCGTTTGTACAGGAGGGGCATTTCCACAAACATCCTGTGTGCTGCTCTGTGAACCACTCACCCTTCCCGTAGACGCAACCTGGACCCCCCCAGGGACAGAGCTCATAGTAACAGATTCCCTGTTATTCACCCCATTGCCATTCGATCCCCCTCTAGGCCCACAATCAATCGTCTCCGCAATCATGGCGACATCACCAACGACTCGTGGCGGCGCATAAAGCTCCATCTTCCTATCGTCCGCCAAGAACTGTAGAGAAGATGGCAGCCTATCGCTCTCAAAAATGGGATTATCTATCATGGAGTTGAGATCCATGCTGATCCTGGGTGACACAGAGCCCAGCCCTTCATTTCGCACCAATCTCTCCTGGACCTCTTCCATAGCCGCAGTCTCAAGGATCCCCATGTCCAGCCCTGAAGACTTACTCAGATTCTCCATATTCGTCTTAAGATTTTGCAGGAAGTCCTCAACCTCCAGGCCTCCCAGAATGTCCATAGTAGTAGGTTCCTCCTCCGCGACACATACCTTAGTCTCAGGCTTCAAATCCACCTCCATTCTATTTGCAGAGCCAGCCTCGCAGTTCTTCACCAGTCCCAGAGATCCCGAGTCCTCCGGGATGAGCATCTCGGACCTGTCCAACGAACCACCCCGATGTCTTGAAGCATCCATCGACACCTCCACAGTCTTCCCCTTCCGACCTGCATTCAAGGATGAACTCACAGAGCCATCCGTTTTCCCCCCTCCAACCTTGACCGGGGACCGAGTGTAGACCTGTTGCCTTCGCTCGGATCCCACAACCTCCGCACCACTCGAGCCCACCGCCGAGTGTCTCCGGTCTTTGCTAGCACCCCATCCAGATCCCGAACCCCCGACCCCTCCAACAATCCCCTCGACCGATTTACCCCCATCTCGCCTACCAGCTCGAACCTCCGAACCACCCTTACTTCCCCCTAACTCCCTAACACTACCGCTTCTCAACGAGTAACATGGGGGTGACCTTCGGTCACCCCCCACCATTCCCCCCGAGCGACGAAGAGGAAAGCGGCGGCAAACCGTGCCCTAGGAGAG
>NW_021424411.1:0-200 GCF_001605985.2 Dendrobium catenatum
AGGGTGTAAGGACTAGGCCCCACTAAATAAAGAAGTCAATCATTCATCCTATATTTCAACGATAGAAGCCACAAATGTTGATCAAGCACTTTCGAATGAATTTTGGATTTTAGCTATGCAAGAAGACTTAAATCAATTTGTAAGAAATAAAGTTTAGGAATTAACTGCAAGGCCAAATGATCAAAGTGTAGTTGGAACTA
>NW_021424412.1:0-338 GCF_001605985.2 Dendrobium catenatum
ATTTTGCATATGGATCTTTTTGGACCAGTTGGAACTATAAGTCTAGGAGGGAAGGAATATAGATTTGTGATTATGGATGATACTCAAGATTCACATGGGTTAGATTTCTATTTCATAAGAGTGAATTATTTGAGGAATTTAGAAACTTTTTTACTTGGATTTAAAAAAAGCTAGGATGTGAAATTATGAATACACAAAGTGATAATGGACGAGAATTTGAGAATGAAAGATTTGAGAATTTTTGTAAGGAAAAAGGAATTGATCATAACTTTTCTGCACCTAAAACCCCTCAGCAGAATGGGGTAGTTGAAAGAAAAAATAGAACATTAATAAAAGCC
>NW_021424413.1:0-225 GCF_001605985.2 Dendrobium catenatum
AAAAAGGGCAAGAAGAAGTTTTAAAGAGCTTTCTGGGCAGACTCAGCTTCAGAATCATCAGAGACTAAAAAAGAAGAGGAATTCACTAATTTGTGCTTAATGGCTGATAATCTTGATCACTCAGATCAAGAAGAGGGTAGTTCTCACACAAGACCTCATGAGAGCATATGATACCTGGACAACAGATATTCAAAGCATATGATTGGAGATACTGCTCAATTCATA
>NW_021424414.1:0-375 GCF_001605985.2 Dendrobium catenatum
GTGTATTAGATCAAGGGGTTTATGACACTAGTTTTCTATGTTTGAATTTCATCCCAAAAGGGATGTGTGAAGTTTACCTAGATGTATCTAAATTAACTAATACACGACCTTAATTGTTGTCCCTTAATGTCACTAGGCTATAGGATGGCAAATCATGTTCACTAACCCTTGGACACTAATTGTAATCACACCAAAGCAATCATGAATCCAACAAATAAAAGTGCCCTAATATTCTATGGAATGAATATAGTGAATTATTATAGTTATAGGTCATTAAATGACCTATAAACTTAAACAATTTACTATAGAGGAATAGATACATCAAATTAGAATAAGGTGATCTTGGGACATATATATATATATATATATATATAT
>NW_021424415.1:0-827 GCF_001605985.2 Dendrobium catenatum
TTTTCTGCTATTTTGATTTGCTTTGAAAGATTTGAAAATTTGAATCCCTGATTCAACCAAGTTATGAATTTTATGCTCAAAATTTCTTTGACAAAAGCCATCACTTAGAAAGGATAAAAAGGGGAAGTTTTTTAACTTTTTTTTTGGGTGAGAAATAAACCTTATAATGAATACAAAATATAAGGAATTTTTATACTTTCTTGCCTCCTATTCTTTATCTTTTCACTATGATACCCCATACAAGTGATGATCAGAAGGTCTGAAATTTGCTCCAGCTTTATCTTTTCTTTTCTTTTCTATTTTTATAACATTTGAAAGGTTAATTCCATATAGCATAGTCACTGAGGAGGATCCATAGGGTATCTCATCTCTCTTTAAGGACAATAGCTTTTGTTGAAGAGAGGTCCCCAATGGCCTACTTTGTTGCTTTCAAATCAGTAGTTTCTTGAATGGAGAGGTTTTATATTATCTTGAGTTTTCACTCCCAAGGAAGTGGCCTTTCTATAGAGTAGGGGTGTCAATATTTGACCCGATCCGAAAATCCGACCCGAATCCGACCCGAAAATTTCGGATTCGGGTCAACCCAAACCCGAACCGGGTCGGGTTCGGGTTATGGATTTTGACCTGTTTGTAAAACCGGATCGGGTTCGGGTTGACCCGGAAACCCGAAATCAAACCGGTTTGACCCGTTTTTTATTAATTAAGGAGGGTTTTAATGGATTTTTATGAAATAAGTAAATGATATTTCAAAAAATTATAAACATTAGTGCTCAAATTAAATTAATCTTGGTTTATTTTAAATTAATTGAAGTAAATCTTACCTTAAT
>NW_021424416.1:0-238 GCF_001605985.2 Dendrobium catenatum
CAAGATAAGGTTGCAAGCTAACCAAATGTTCAACGAGTTACTCGTTGTTCGGTTCGATTAAAGCTTGTTTGTGATCATTTAATTAACTAAACAAACAAACTTAAACAATCTTTTAAATACTCGATTATTACATAAACAAGCGTCAACACTAATGTGTTAGGCTGATTTATGTTCATAACAACATCATTTAAAGCTTGTTAACAAGCTCGATAAGAAGCTCGATTCGTGTTTGATTTAG
>NW_021424417.1:0-1519 GCF_001605985.2 Dendrobium catenatum
TCGGTGGCCTCTCTCAAACCCAGTCAACACGATGCCCTCTGTCTCGGAAGAAGGAGGGCGTGGCGCCAAGTGGTATCCATCAATAAGTACTAAAGTAACGGGCTGTCTGACATACTTCTTATTTCTCCTGACAGATTGTGCAGTTAAATTCTTTGCCTCAGATGCCTCTTCTTTCAATACTTCTTTTAGGAAGCGATGAGAGATCACTCCCTTTAACTGTTTCAGGTACTGCTCTTTTGTTTGTCCAGATTGTGCAGCACAGGTATGGATTATATTTCTCAAAGCCCTTATTTTCTGTAGATGCTTTTCTTTTGAGGTCTTTTTTGTCGAGTAGTCGATCGGGCATGGTGGGGAACGAGCTATCCTAGCTATCCTCTCCTCCCCTTGAGCAGAAGCTAAGGGGTAGAAGCGGCTCCCTTTCAGAAGGGGAGAGGAAGCAGGAATAGGTAGCTCCTCATCAGCCTCAGGCTCCACTTGAGCTAAAGTCTTAAAAGGCACGATTCTCTTTGCCTTGGAAATCTTCTTCCTAAGTCTCCTCAAGTAATTCTTCTTTTGGTTCTTAGTGGAGAAGTTAAGTCTAGAGCTAGATCCTTCCTCAAAAACAGACTTGACTTCAGTGGGAGGCTCAACAACTGGCTCAGATTGTTTCTTATCATCACTAATCACTGGCAAAGTGGGTGCAGACTCCACAATCAACTCAACCACTGGAGAAACTTCCTTACTGGCATCCAAGCTAACAATATGGTGTCCATCCATAGAAAGTTCAAGGGTGCTGAATCCCATTCCAAAGATGATGATGTTTCCTTGGTCATTAACAGTCGAGGACAACGCTCGGTCAAAAGAGAAGATCAATTGGTCAGCCATTTGAATTTTCTGAAAGTTAAAGAGAGGATTGAAATTAGATTTCATTTCAAAAGGAATGGAAAGAGTTTGTTATTCTGAAACTTAAGGCTTGTAGACTAATCTCAACCTTCCAACACGTGCTGAGTGGTAAAAAAAAACACCCAACACACGTTTGGAAGGTAAAGAGACTAAATACATGCCAAAAGGAGAGTTTTATCAAAAAGTGAACATATGTTAGCCCATAAGATGATTATATGGGGTAACATATGAAGGTTTAAAACTTGGAGAAAATCGTTATTATCTTTCTTTCCACATTTTGAAGGGAGTTTGAATCTCAAATGGATTAAGATGGGGTTCTTTTATAGAATCCAAAACGCAACGGACAGAGTTTCCCCTTGCCCGAAGGCTTATGAAATTGTAAGAAAAACCCAGGTAAAGTAAATGGTCTAACCCTCTTCACTCTTAAAAATTCAAAGAAAGTAAAGGGGTTAAGACTAAAATACTTCAAAAACTTTCTTAAAGTCAAAAGATCTTTCAAACTCCTTTCATTTCGAAAAGAAATGATATATTGAATGTGGCATTTGTTAATAAAAAATATTTAAAAGGATATTTGGGGGACCTGATTTGACACTGTCGCCTCATAGGAAATCCCAGGGCAGAAGGTCAAAATAAGGAC
>NW_021424417.1:1604-2989 GCF_001605985.2 Dendrobium catenatum
TTTAGATGTTGGCCACACTCCCCCAAGGAAGAAATGGGTCGAGGGACCAACGGAAGGAAGGTAGTTAAGACTACCGATGAAACAAAATTTCATTCTTATTAAAGATGAAGAGAGAGATTTGTCCCACCGGGCGTGCCATTCTTTGTTGGTGGAATTTTGAAAACGGGTTTTGAAAAATATTAGTTTTCTTTGGGAATTAGAATTGAGGTTGAATCTTAATTCTAAAAGTCGAACCAGCTCGTTCGGAAAATTATATCACCCCGAAGGATGAAAATAAAATCTCATTACGACGTTCGGACTTAGAATTATGTGATTTATCTCTAATATCATAGCTAGACTCTAAACAGAACTTCACACGGCCCCGAGGAGACAAGATAAAGATCAGCTAAATGTCTGGTTATGATATTCGACGGGTATGATTGTCGATTTCACATCCAAAGCCTTATCAAAGAAGAATGTATCTCCCCAAAGGGAAATAACACCTTTCAATGATAATTCTTCTAATACGATAACGACAATCATTTTTTTTGAACTTTTACCAAAGAAATCTAAGAATATTTTAAAAAGGTTAATTTTGAAATCAGGTGTGTGGGGTTCCAAATCTCCTACGAGCGCAAGCCCTCGTAGTTAATTACATCGTAGGGAGATAGAGTCCCCTACGAAAACTCTCGATTAAAATAAGAATAAAATTTTGTTAGATTTTCTAGGAGTGATATCAAAAAATATTGAATAGAATCCTTTAGAGAATCAAAAGGGAATGGATCAAGATTGAACAGTTATTAACAGAGTCAAAGGAGGAGAGGTAGGGGACACCTTGAGATTCCAGAACCGTCCGGAAGTGTACCAAATTAGTCTAAACATTAAGCTTTACATTTTAGGATTGGAAAAAGGTTTAATTTGAGTTGAACATTTTATTAGAAGTTTGGGACTATATTCCCGAAGTTGGGGTCTTATAATCAAAGATCTTCCCCGTATCCTAAATCTAATTTGGACGCTGGACCACAGCTGTCCGAACCTAACTAATGCAGTGCAGAGCCTGGTCTTACCCGGGCCTGGATTGGGGAGCCAGCTAACCACCTAGTCGATTTAAAATATATGAACTCGGTCTTTTATGAAAGAGTGGTAGGGACGTTGTAATTAAAGTTTTGGAGAGTTGGGGCCGACATCTAAAAATTTTCCTAGTTAACCCCTTTAACTTATGTTGGGTGCTAAAATGCTAAACTGATTTAATTAAGATTTTTGACTCTTTTAGTTCGTATCTAATGCAATGCATGCTAGTTGATCACTTCCAAATCAAGTATGCTTGAAATTTTAGAAACATGCTTAGAAAATAATGTTTTTAGAAGACTGGGCTTCCCCAGGTCCGACACCTCGTCCTCATAGGT
>NW_021424418.1:0-290 GCF_001605985.2 Dendrobium catenatum
CAAAGTTTCATGTGATTGAGGCTGATACTTCATACATTTGGCTCTCTTAGGAAGGCCTTGGATCCATGAGTATGAAATGATGCCCTCTACCTTGCACCAATGTATGAAGTTCCTGAGGAATGATGTCGAGTATACCATTCCTGGAGATACCCAGCCCTTTTCCGTGCATGAGATTTCTATCTACGATGATGCCGAGTACTATGTACCTCGAAAGATTCGTAGAGCTCCACCAGCTCAGTCACCAGTGATGCCTGAAACTGTCGTACAGGGTCCTGCGCAGTCACCTGCAC
>NW_021424419.1:0-273 GCF_001605985.2 Dendrobium catenatum
ACACCTAAAACATTTGATGACATTGGGTTTAGCATAACGATTTTCTCGGATGGAGGCTCTCGGCCTTAAAACTCCCTTAACTTCCGATGCTACATTGCTCGGGGCAGCTGGTGCAGTGGGTTGCGGCTTAGTCGGAGGGGTTGTTGCTCGAGAGGTTCCCATATTTCCATCTGTAACTGTTCTGCGAGAAGCATGGGAACGAAACTGACGTTGGCTTTGAGCCTCCGCCTTAAGCGCGAAGTTTACCGCTTGCGAAAGAGACCATACGGAATT
>NW_021424420.1:0-2644 GCF_001605985.2 Dendrobium catenatum
TCATTTCAAACCTGTTGGACTCATTCCCAACCCCTAGATCAGCCTAGTTAACCAAGTCAACAGTTTTGACCCAAGAGGCCCTTTAAGGGTCCAAACAGGTGTTTTGAACCAAATGACCTCCCTAAACATTGAGACCACATCCAATAGACTCGAAATGTTATTTTGAATTGATTGAACCAATTTTCAGATCCTGGACCCACCTGTTTGACCAAATCAACCAGTTTTGATTTAAAGGCCCATTAAGGGCCCATATATGTTCATTTGATCCAAATGACTTATTTAAATCTTGAAATCACATCCAACCAATTCAAACCCATTCCATTTGATGCATGGAATATTTTCAAAATCACTTTGAGTCGAACCTTGTCCCATTTAACCAAACCAAGTCATTTTGACTTGGTCAAACCGATTCAAAACCCCTTAAATAATCTTAAACTCTAATTGCTTGGTTTAATCTTCATTTCATCCAATGAGTGGTGCCACCTAGCTGCCATCTTAGCTAGACTTGACCTGTTGACTGGTCAAACCAGTCAACAAATTGTCAAAGATTCATTAAATGAGCTAAATCCTTAATGACATGGCATATATTTCAAGCCTTTTTAATCCCAGCTGTTCAAGCATTTTCTAGAATATTCTAAAGGCTGTTATTAGCCCTTGGATTAGGATTCAATGGCTTGAATCAAACCCATGTGCTCAAGTAAGAACAAAAGAGGCTTTCCACCTCATTGTCCTTGCACCCGTCCTTGCCTGCTGCTCCCAACTACTCCATGGACAGGTGGCAGCATCCTAGAGTCCCTCTAAAGCAATCAAGACCCTCCATTCGATTAGGTTGAGTTTGAATAGGGCAATACCTTATTTTGAGTGATCATTGAGACCCTAGCCTTATCTCTCTTCCAAAATAACTCCAGAGCTCGCCACCAGTTCCCTTGAGCTCTAAATACTTCCCTCCAGTGATTCTTTGCCCAATCTCACCGGTCAAAGTCGCCGGCGACCATCTTTCCGGCGAGATAAGGGCAATCCGTTCGAGCTTATTTTGCGTTCAATCTAGGCGTTATTCAGGCAAGGGATCTTCTACAAAATGGAGCGTGGACAGCCTACAAATGCAACAATTCATTAAACGGTCCAATCCGTCCATTAAAGCAATGTAAAACTCTAACCCTAGCTTAGTACACCTAGTTTAAATAGCATTCGATTTAATGCATCTTAGGCTATAAAATTGATTCCCCAAAATTTATGTTCACTATTTTAATCTATGTTTTAAATTTTGTTTAATTTGATCTTCTGGTTTGAAAGAACGAGTCTAAAAAGTCTATAGGGCGTTGGTTAGTTGCCGGGACTCCCAGCGAGGCTGAATCGGAAACCGTTGATGCAGCTAAGGATCAAGGCGTTACGGATCAGACCATCCCGCGAATCTGATATCAAACCGATGTTTTTCAATGCTATGTTTGATTTTGGTCGTCGACGCATCCGGACGCGTTGTTTGAGACCGGCGGTGGATCAAAACTAACCGCCGTCTTCTTAACGGAGAATCGACCGCTGATGTATACTGGCTCGATCGTTTCGGACACGCACGAGCGAATCAACGGCTACTAATCCAACGGCTTTACGTTGGATTAGTGAAAACGCATGATTGCGCCCGCGAGTGACGCCGTTGGTTGACCGCCGTCGTTGCCGTCGCGCCGCCTCCGCGTTCCGGCCTAACCCGTCGCGTTGCCGCCACGTTGGGCATTCCATCCGCTGTTTAATTAAAAAATGGTTTAATTTGATTTTAAACCAAATTTCTGTTACATATTTCTTTTAAATTTAATTAAAAATTTCATTTTAAAATTATACAAAAATATTTATTTTATATAAATATTATCAGAAAATTAAAAAAGTATTAATTTAAAATTAATATTAAGTTAAAATATTAATATCTTTTTGAAATATTGTAAATAATTAAATATTTTATGCTATACTGAATTTAAAAATAATATTATAAACATCTAAATAAAAAACTCAAGACTTATTTTAAATATGTTTAACGTTTAAAATATGTATGTTCATATATATATATATATATTTTAATATATATATATATATAATATATATATATATATATATATATATATATATATATATAATATATTATATATAATTATACTATATATATTCAATTCATTTAAAAATTGATTTAATTTTGAATAAATCACATATTTTAAATAACCTTTAAGTGTTTGTTAATTAAGTATCTAATTATATTTAATTAAATTCAAATTCAAACTTACAAATGGTTTTGAATTCCAGAAACATTCAATGTTTAATTTAGTTTAATTAAAGAAGTATTTTGAATGTCACTTAATTTGAAATTAATTTTAAATAATAAATTTAACTTTGAGCCTTAAAAAAAAAAATCAAATTAAATTTCAAATTCATTAAGGAAATTAAAAAACAATATCCAATAATTTTAGAATGATCAAATATTTAATTTAAAAATTATTTCAGATTTAAAACTTAGATTATTTCTGATTACTTTAATTATATTGGATAATCTTAAATTTATTTATTATAAATAAATATTATGATATAGTATATTTTAAAATAAAGAATTTACTTTCAAATTTCTATAAAAAAAACCAGTAACCTCTCAAGTACTATCTCTCTC
>NW_021424421.1:0-229 GCF_001605985.2 Dendrobium catenatum
CCATATAACACCTTAAAAGGTGTCATCTTGGTAGCCAAGTGATAGGAGGTGTTGTACCAGTATTCTGCCCAGGCCAGCCATTTGGCCCACTGCTTCGGTGTCTCAGACACAAAGCATCTCAAGTATGTCTCCAAGCTTCTATTCACCACCTCCGTCTGCCCATCAGTCTGTGGATGATATGCTGTGCTCCTTTTCAATACTGTGCCCTGCATCCTAAATAACTCCCTCC
>NW_021424422.1:0-377 GCF_001605985.2 Dendrobium catenatum
CTGGTATCTTTGAAAAGCATTAATGGTTGATTGATATGATCACATCGTCCGGGACAATCGCATGATCGGCCAGGACGATGGCCTGGACGATCTACATCGGACAGCTTATTTTCAGGGCGATGATCAGGACGATTGAAATCGGTTTTAAACTAATCGGCCAGGATGATCGTGAGATCGTCCTGGATGATGTAACCAATTTTCTTCTGATCGTCTCAAATCGTCCCAAGCTGATGAGCGGAATTTGTACTGATCGTCCAGGATGATATCCCTATCATCCTGGACGATAATGTCGGCAACTTGCATTAATGAGCTCGTTTTGAGAGCATCTATTTAAGCTTGGCATGACACTTTATAAGTGTCTTTGGCAGCCATTATAG
>NW_021424423.1:0-224 GCF_001605985.2 Dendrobium catenatum
AACATATTAGGGTGTCTCTTATAAAGAACCTCCAAACCACTAGATAAATAATCAGCAACAATAATGAATAAAGCAGGGGAGAGGGGGTCACCTTGACGTAAACCTTGACTAGATTTAAAAAAAACCATTACTTTTCCCGTTAATAATAACAGAAAAGAAGCAATGCTCAATACTATTCTTGATCAATGAAATAAACGCTTGGTTAAAACCAAATAAAAGCAGCA
>NW_021424424.1:0-361 GCF_001605985.2 Dendrobium catenatum
ATAAGGTTTTCAAACCTTATCTCAGACGGTTTGTACTGATATTTTTTGACGACATCCTGATCTACAGCAGGACAGAGGAGGAGCACTGGGGGCATTTGAAAAGGGTGCTAGAGGTACTGCAGGAGCACCAATTAAGGGCCAACTTGAAGAAATGCTGCTTCGCACAAGCCAGCGTGGAGTACTTGGGCCATGTTGTATCAAAAGAGGGGGTGGCAGCAGATCAGTCCAAAATTATGGCAATGCTAAAGTGGCCAGTGCCGAAGAATCTGAAGGAGTTGAGGGGATTTTTAGGGCTGACGGGTTACTACAGAAGGTTCGTAAAGGGGTACAGCAATATAGCATGGCCACTCACTGAGCAGTT
>NW_021424425.1:0-229 GCF_001605985.2 Dendrobium catenatum
GTTATCTTTTACATCTTTTCTTTTCATTTTTCAAATATCATTCGCTTCCAATCTTCATTATTCAATCATCTAAGGACTTGAAAATTGCAATTATGTGAGCAAGTCGTTCGGAATACTCTAGGAATGAGAGCCTTTGAAGGTGAAACAATCTTCTCCTTCTTAGTAATCTTTAGCATGCATGTTGGTGAGCACGATTTGCGAATGCTCCATCTTTAGTCCTTGGGCCTTG
>NW_021424426.1:0-210 GCF_001605985.2 Dendrobium catenatum
TATTTATGATTGAACAAACTATACACAGCAGCTTATACTCATCACAAACTTCTCTCAAATTAAGCTTCGAATTCAAAAACTTTTAAGGAACTATTTGATCTTCAGATTTAATTGGGGTATCAAAATGGATCAGGTTTGGGTCTGATCTTAAATTAATCTGACTAGAATTCAATCAATTCGAATACGATCGATTTAGTGATTAACAAGTCA
>NW_021424427.1:0-342 GCF_001605985.2 Dendrobium catenatum
AAAAATACTAGTTTCTATAAATCACTCTTAATCAAAAAATCAATTTTTGACCCCTTAATTAAATGATTAAAATAATCTAGAAAATTCTTAAAACTTAAAAATTATTTTAAAACTCTAAAAATCTTTAAATCAATCTTAAAACCATAAATCAACCAACTTTAATTAAAATTCATTAACTTTTAAACCTTAAATCAAATTACTTAATTATACCGGGTACTACTGGGTAACCCAGACCTACGAGGCTATATAATTAGCCGAATGGAAGGTGAAATAAACTTCACGACCTCGGTGAGTAACAAAGGTGAAATCCATTTAACACTTTAAAATTAATTTCAAATCTTT
>NW_021424428.1:0-273 GCF_001605985.2 Dendrobium catenatum
TAAGTTGGGAAATAACAACAGTCGTGCAAATTCTGGTTTTGAAGTCTCTGATGTTAATTTGGAAACAAAAACTATCAATGGAGGGAACAAATCTTTTTATTCTCCAAATGAAAATAAGTTTTAAGTACTGACAGAAATCAATGAAGATGGAAATTCTATTCTTGAGTCGGATAGAGAAGAAGGTGAAATGGTAAATTCTTATGGGAAAATTAATCATGCTGATAAAAGTTCTCCTAAGAGGAATTATGATGATCATATGGTAAATTGCTCAGA
>NW_021424429.1:0-307 GCF_001605985.2 Dendrobium catenatum
TTTAATTTTTAACTAAAAAATTGCTTTAAAAATCGCAAAAAAGTAGTCCCAAATTAAGCCTTAGGTTTCGTTTGGGCGGCTTTTTTTCTGTTTCTTAAAGCAGTTTTTTAGTACAAAAATTAAAAATTTTGTACTAAAAAGCTGCTTTAAGAAGCAGTGAGAAAGTCGTCCCAAACGAAGCCCTAATCTAATCACCTCTAATGACTTTTGAGACTTCTCTACACCACATCATTTATTGGCTCAAGATTATGATGAAATTGCCTTTATATGGAGACTAAGGCTTCGTTTGGGACGGCTTTTTTATTGC
>NW_021424430.1:0-430 GCF_001605985.2 Dendrobium catenatum
CAGAGAATTACTTGTAATGCATATTTCTCTTCAATTATTCAAATACCAATATACAATGTAAAATTAAAAATAATAACATTTAAAATTTTAATTTGCATTACTTACCTCCTTACCGAGACGTCCCCTCCAATTCCCTACTACGCCTTCTTCTACGATTATAAGTAACTTCAAAACCTCCCTTCTACATGTAATCAATGAATCCTAAAAATATAATTGATATACTTGCATTAGGAACTATTATCAAATTCATAAAAAATCTGAAAGATAACTATAAAATTATTTTACAAACAATTTGCTTACCTCTTTCGTCTTCCCTCAATTTCCTTCTTTCCCTTTTGTTATTTCCTGGATGCAATGTTTAAAATTGCGTGTTCGGGTATTGAGGCGTTTTTTATTCGTGAGGCGAGGCGTAAGCCTCAAGGCGTTTTGA
>NW_021424431.1:0-226 GCF_001605985.2 Dendrobium catenatum
GGAGGGTGAGAAAAGATGTTGATACTCTGCCATCACCAGGAGGGTGAGAAAGGATATCGGTACTCTGCCGTTACTGGGAGGGTGAGAAAGGATGTCGGTACTCTCACATTACCAAGAGGGTGAGAAAGGATGTTGGTACTCTGTCAAACTGCGTTTGGTGGAAGAGAAGTTGTTGTAATGGCTTCTCCTCCTTGCTATGGGAGAAAAGGAGAGTCACTTTTGTATA
>NW_021424432.1:0-282 GCF_001605985.2 Dendrobium catenatum
TAAAATAATCATGATGAATTAATTTTATTAATAATTGATATGTCATCAAAAAACTATCTTGATCGGACACGAATCTCAAGGCAAAAATCAAGTTGAAAACTTCAAAAATTAAATATGGGATCATTCGAACACTGATTTTAGCAAACTTATAGTCGAACTGAGCGTCTCAAAAATACAAACCCCACGACACCAAATTCAACCTGATTCGAGGCCAAATGGGTCCAAATTGATGACCCGAAGCACATTCGGAAGGTTCAATCTATAATTTGGATTACCAAACAG
>NW_021424433.1:0-230 GCF_001605985.2 Dendrobium catenatum
AACTTTTGACCATATCAAAACTGTCCAACAGCAAGTCTTTGAAAAACTCCGAATGGCTAATATTAAATACAAATCTGCTGCTGACAAACATCGGAGGGAAGTTTATTTCAAAGAGGGAGATTTGGTTATGGCTTACTTTCGTCGCCAACGATTTCCTGTTGGTACTTTTGGAAAATTAAGCAGGAAAAAATTTGGGACTTTTCGTGTTCTACGAAAATTGGGCACAAATG
>NW_021424434.1:0-376 GCF_001605985.2 Dendrobium catenatum
TAATTTGTATCATTATTAAATTTAAATTTTAAAATATAAAAAATTATATTTAATATTACACCTATCTACCTGTTATTCAAACTTGGACCGCATAATTTAATAACTAAAAACTTACCATTTGATCACAGGCACGTAATTGTTAGGATATTAAGAAATTTTATATTTATTGAAATTACTAAATGGCTAAATATTTTTTTGGAAAATGCCAAAATATTTATTCAAAGAACCGTATGCTAGCGAACTGTAGAAAAAATCTTAACCTAGAGGAAAAGTATTTTGGATTAAACTAGGATGGTGCCATGAAGGACATTGTTCACCACTAGCATATCTAATTCTAAGGAAATGAAGAATCCTATCCTATAGGAAAAGATAAATG
>NW_021424435.1:0-346 GCF_001605985.2 Dendrobium catenatum
TTTTGCAGGATGCAAGGTGGATAGGAAAAGCACTTCAGGAACATGTCAATTCATTGGACAGTCTTTGGTTTCTTGGTCTAGTAGGAAGCAAAGCTGAAGCTGAGTACATCGCTCTTGGAAGTTGTGTGGCCCAAGTCCTTTGGTTGAAACAACAAGTATTGGATTTAGGATTACCTGTAGGCACCATTTCAATCTTTTGTGATAACACTAGTGCCATATGCATCTCTAAGAATCCTATCCAACATTCAAGAACTAAGCACATTGACATTAGGAATCACTTCATTAGAGATCATGTGACAAAGGCAGACTTTGAGTTACACCATGTGACAACTGAAAATCAATTGGC
>NW_021424436.1:0-225 GCF_001605985.2 Dendrobium catenatum
ATCTAGAACTAAAGAAATTCACAATAAAATTTAATAAAAATTAGAAAAAAAATGAAATAATTTTTTTAAACTTATAAAATTATAACAAATAATAGTCTACATTGACTAGAGCAAAACTAATTAAAAAATAAACTTTCTTTATAAGTCATTTAAAAGCCGAATAAAAGATGACAAAAAAATAATATTCGAATAAAAAGTTTCCTTAGATTAAAAAAATAAAATTGA
>NW_021424437.1:0-417 GCF_001605985.2 Dendrobium catenatum
TCCAATGAAGGGCGTCATTTGTAATCAACTGCAAATACCAGTAGATTTATTCAAATTGGGCTATGCCCTGTGATTTTCCCATTTTCAGGGGTTTCCACGTAAAAATCTTGGTATTTCTTATAAATACTACACATCCTATTTTTATCTGTATGCATATAAAGCTAAGACATTAAATTTTATATTTCTCTACCGCCGTGAATATTCGAGGACGCAACAATAGTATTCTACAAGGGATTTAAAAGTATGAATGAGTTTTAGAAAAAAAATGTAATTTTTAAAATCAAATACAACAATAAGAATATCATATCATTTGGAGAGACAATAACAACATTCTACAAAGATATTTTAAAATAGAAGTAAGTTTGAAAACTTAATCTACTTTGAAAGAGATTTTTCCCTTATTTTCTAGGAATAAAA
>NW_021424438.1:0-337 GCF_001605985.2 Dendrobium catenatum
ATCCTATGTTTTGGGTTTTAGCATAAGACAATTGGATAATGGAACATTTCTGAATAAATTAAAGTACATAAAAGACATCTTGAAGAAATATAAAATGGATAAAGCCAAGCCAATTAATATTCCCATGAACTCTAGTGTTCAGTTGGATAAGGACCCAAATGGAAAGTTTGTTAATCAAAAGAAGTACAAAGGGATGATTGGATCTCTACTTTACCTAACTATTAGTCGACCTGATATAAAGTTTATTAATTATCTCTGTGCTAGATTTCAAGCTGATCCTAAGGAATCCCACCTGACTGCAAATAAGAGAATTCTTAGATACTTTTTAGGGACCCAA
>NW_021424439.1:0-316 GCF_001605985.2 Dendrobium catenatum
TTCCTCCCACTCTTAATCCTTCCTCCTCCAGTGGTTTCCCTAGCGATTGGAAAAGTCTGATCGCTACGCAACCCCTTGTATCGAATGAGTTTACCTCTTCGATTTCCCATCACCCGACTGAAAACGCTACTGCTCACTTTACTTCGGCCCAGTTTAACGCTGGTTCTTCGGAGTGGGCTCTCTCCCTGGTGGGATATTCCATTGGTCGCAGACCTTACTACGAAGCACTCTCTACTGTTATCAAAAAGACTTGGTCTTTAAAGGGCTCCCTCTCCTTGCTGACCTTGGATGATGGCTTCTTCCTCCTCAAGTTCAA
>NW_021424440.1:0-212 GCF_001605985.2 Dendrobium catenatum
ACCATAGTAGGCGACGAAGGCCTGAAGGACTGTAGTCAATAGAAAAATGGGATCTGAAAGACCATTGTCTAGTGATGTAGGTCGAATAGACCGTAGTAGGTGATGAAGGCCTGAAGGACCGCAGGCGGTAGAAGACTGGGGTCTGAAAAACCGTTGTCTAGTGATGGAGGTCAGAAGGACCGTAGTAGGCGACAGAGGTCAGAAGGACCGTA
>NW_021424441.1:0-398 GCF_001605985.2 Dendrobium catenatum
TTGGATTCATGCCGGGTAGGTCTACTATGGAAGCCACACATTTATTGAGAGGTTTGATGGATAAATATAGAGAGAATAAGGAGGACCTACATATGATATTTGTTGATTTAGAGAAAGAATATGATAAAGTTTCAAGAGAAGTGCGATGGAGAGTTCTTGAAAAGGAAGGAGTTAATAATGCTTATATTCAAATCGTTAAAGATATGTATGCATGAGCTATTACTTGTGTTAAAAAATAAGGTGGTTTGACCAAGTATTTTCCTATTTTGGTTGTATTACATCAAGGATCAGCCTTGTTGCGGATCTATGGTTTATGATTTTGATGATAACAAACATTCCTTTTTTCTCTACGATTGCCTTATGTGCTAACGTTTCAGGTCCACACGATCAGGCTGCAA
>NW_021424442.1:0-1385 GCF_001605985.2 Dendrobium catenatum
ATTGCACGTAGATTCAATCCGAAATGGTTTGATGAATACTCTGATTGGTTAGAGTATAGTGTGCAGAAAGACGCTGCTTATTGTCTTTACTGCTATCTGTTTAAACCTCAAGAGCAGATTATTAAAGGTCAAGGCAGCGGGGATTCATTTATTGGAGAAGGTTTCAAAAATTGGAAGAAGAAAGAGAAATTATTATGCCACATTGGAGATCACAATAGTTATTGAAAGATTTATAGGCATCAAACATGTCACATCCACTAATGCAGTTACATTGAAGACAGCCATTGAAGACATTCTAGCCAAACACTCGTTGAGCATACAAAGTGTGCGTGGTCAAGGTTATGATTGGGCATCCAATATGCGAGGAGAATTTCATGGTTTAAAGGCCCTAATTCTGAAAGATAATCCTCAAGCATTTTATGTTCACTATTTTTCTCATCAACTCCAATTATGTTTGGTGGCGGTGGCAAAGAATCATTGGCAAGTTAAACATCTTTTTGAGTTCATTTCTAAAATTATTAATACTATTGGGGCTTCTTGTAAGAGATCAGATGCTCTTAAAAGTATTCAGCATGATAAAGTACTTCTTCATCTTAAAAATGGCAATCTCATAAGTGGAAAAGGTTTGAATCAAGAGACAAATTTGCAAAAACCTAGTGATACTCATTAGAGTTCGTATTTTCACTCTTTGATTAGTCTTATGCGTATGTATGCTTCTGTGATTGAGGTGCTAGTGATTATTAAAGAAGAAGGGGTTCATGATCAGCAATCGGTTGAAGCAGGTGTTCTAATTGATATAATGTAGTCTTTTGATTTTATTTTTATAATGCATCTGATGATTGATATATTGGGTATTACGAATGAGTTATCACAATCATTGCAGAGGAAAGATCAAGACATTGAAAATGCAATGAAATTGGTTCAAATTTCTAAACAACGACTGCAACTACTAAGGGAGAATGGATGGAATACTTTACTAGAAGAAGTGTCACTTTTTTGTGGTGTTTTTGAAGTTGTTATTCCAAACATGAATGAAACATACATAACTCATCATCGATCAGTGAAAAGAGGTGAAGATAAAACAAATCTACATCATTATCGTGTTGATCTATTTTATACTGTAGTGGACATGCAACTTCAAGAGCTAAATAATCACTTTTCTGAATCAAGTACGGAGTTACTTCTTTATGTGGCATGCTTAAACCCAAGTGATTCATTTTGTGCTTATGATGAGAGGAAATTAATATGTCTAGCAGAGTTATATCCAAATGATTCTTCTATAATTGAGGTTGTTGCTCTTAAAAGTCAATTATCAATGTACATTATTGATATGTAGACCAGTGAAGAGTTCTCCTGTCTAAGAAGCATTGCTGATCTTACAAAGC
>NW_021424443.1:0-1070 GCF_001605985.2 Dendrobium catenatum
GTTCATGCACAACAACAATTACACTGTTTGTCTGTACGAATTGAGATCGTACATGATGATCAATAACACACAGATTTGAATAATTATAGTTTTTGGACAGTTTTTCGTGTCTTTCATATAAAAGGTCCAAATAAGTCTGTCTTGCAATCTTTTTGTCAATATGTCTTCATGCAAACTGAAGGGAGATTGAATGAGAGAGTGAAAGAAAGTGTTTGAAGGAGAGATCTTACTACTAGAGCGTGAAGGATTCACTTGTTACTTAAAGGTAAGGATTTCAACTTTGTGATTTGTGATTACTTCACTTTTTTCTCTTGTCCTTTTAGATTTCTCTTGAGAAGATCTTTCAAGGAGATCTGGTTCTCTACCGACACTTGGAAAGTGTGAAAGGACGAAGGGTTCTCTGCCCACACTTGGAGAGTGTGAAGGGATGAAAGGTTCTCTGCCCACACTTGGAGAGTGTGAACAGTCGACAATTCTCTACTACACCAGGTAGTGATGGAAGAGAGTTTTTATAAAGGCTTATCCACCTTGTTGTGGGGCAAAAAGGAGAGACACTAGTGGTATTAGTGCAATACTCATAGGGTGCCTCCGGGGAGTGGATGTAGTGTTGCAAATCTATTTTCATGGATTATGATTTTGATGTTAGCAAGTACTCTTATTTCTCTACGACTGCCTTTTCTACTGACATTTCAGGGACACAAGATCGGACAAAAATTAGAACCAGCTCAAGATTGGGTAGATTAGGTCTGAGTCAGTTTGTAATTTTCTTTTTCCCTTTCTTGAGTAAATTAAAACCATTAAAGTGTTCTGATGCTAAGTAACCCTACACACACACATTTGAGTGATTTTTCTATCTAGTTTAGAATTTTTGTTTTTACTTATATCGTCCTGGAAGATATTTATATCGTCCTGGATGATCAGGTTCAAAATAGAAATTATAATCAGGACATCTTTTTTAAGGAAACTTTCATTAACCGATAGGCATGGACGATACATGTATCAGCCATGATGATATGCTCAAAATAGAAAGAATCAGCTGCCCTGATCTATTTAGCCATTCTTTTTTTTTT
>NW_021424444.1:0-212 GCF_001605985.2 Dendrobium catenatum
TCAATCAATTTAGAATTTTGAAATACTTCATAAAATAGACAACCTATTTTAAGAAAGATTTTAAATCAAGTCCTAATCGATTTCAATTTGGATTTTATTTAAATCCTTTTCCTCAATTAAGGGTCATTGATTAGGCAAGCTTTAAACTCACCCCCCCCCTAACCCTATGCCACCTCACCAAGTCGCCGGCCCCCCTCCTTTTATCTCTCTCT
>NW_021424445.1:0-2854 GCF_001605985.2 Dendrobium catenatum
CTTTGTACTATGGGTTTCCTTTTACTTTTTACAGTAGACTTTCATACACTACATATTACTTTTTTTCAGGTAAATTGCAAAGCATGAACGAATCTCCTGCTATCACAAGTAGATGTTGCTATATATTGTAGTTCCCTTGCATCATTCGTGTAAATGGCATGTTAAATGTATAGATAGTTTCCTATAGAAGCTCATAGGAACTAATATTTGTTACATTTTTATGCATTTTTCTACGGTATTTGGTTTTGTTGGGGAATGACATATTACATGCTCACAAATGATCACTCACTTTTGTAGTATACCTAATACTGCTACTTGTAGGTGATCTGTGTACTTTATTTGTGAATGTCGTTGTGTTCATTCACTAATTGATGTTGTCTGCAAGATACTACATATGTTGAAAACTCTTGCATATTTGTTACAGTCCTTCTTCATTGTTTCTTATAGATGACATACAGTGTGTATGGTGGCTCTCATATAAGGGCCTGTATATATTTATTTTTTTTATGTTCCTTGTATATAGCATATTTGATGTACATCTGTATTTGTAAGAAGCTTCTATATATTTCAGACTTTCTACCCTTATTTTCAAAGGGTTTAATGTAACTATTTAACATTGAATTCTTATTGACCACAAGGATGCCCTTAGCATTTACTACATACTGTTTGTTGTCACTCAAAGGTGAGTGTCATTAAGCATGAAAATCCTCCAATAGTGGCTTGTAGGAGCATGCATTGGATGTATTTCTTTTATATCTTGCATGTGATGTGCATAACAGGCCTTCTGTATCTGCCTGTAAAGCTTTACTGTATTATAGTATTATTGTGTTTCTACCCTAATAGCTTGCAAGGGTTTGTACATTTGCCTTCTATTGGATAGTTGTTTTGACTCTAGAGGTGCTATTGTATCTTTGCTATGACAGCTCGTAGGTGATGTGCAATATGTTATGGATATGCTATCTTTGCTTATAGTGGATCCTCCTTGCATATTGATTGATGAATGGCCAAATTTTTTATCACATTCTTTATGCATGTTGCTCAATGGACTATTGCATTTATTTGGAAAGAATTATATCACTCATATGCAATAGGTTGTATGTTCCACGGTTCTTCTATCAAAGTCTGCAGGGAATTCGTTGCACTTATTGTATATCCATGACATATTCTTCACATTTCACTCATGAATACATCACTATGTTCATTACAACTATCACATTCCCTTCCACAAGTATGAGTGTTGTATATTAATGCATATCATTCATATGTGAGTGCTATTTGTTGATATTTACATTCCATTCATCATGTTAACTCTTGGAAGATTTCTTTGGAGATTTTATGCCATTGCTTAAAGATTCCTTAATCAAACTATAGTGGAGATTTTATCCTAAACATATCCTTGCAGCCCATGTAAGCATCTTAAACCAATCAATTGCATGAGTTTCCCTTATCATTTTTTTTACAAATTTGTATAATCACTGCACTTGTGTTGCTAAAATCTCTTTGATTTTTGTTGATCAATGCTTGCAAGTATATGACATATCCTTATTTCTTGTTGAAGATTCTTGCAAATCAAATGATGATTGAATTCTTGTGCATCATAAGTTATTATGTTCATTATAGTTGTTCTAATGTTGCTTACAAATATGTTACCACCCTTCTATATGATCGTAGGTGAGTTATCATGTTCATTAAGAGCATGCATTTTTGCTTATGAACAAATCATCAAATCATGCCTTTTAAAACATAATACCCTATTTTCACAAGTCTCATATATGTTCCTTGGTAGTTTTTTTAAGTCCCTAGTGTCCTTGCGAGTTAAATTGCTTGTTCAAATAGGTCCCCTATTTATTTATTTACTTGAGCTTAAATTCTTATTATTTAGATCAAATCAAGTAAAAGTCTAAGTTTATAAGTCCTGTGATATTTAAAAATTTGCATGTTCAAGTTCAAGTTTGAGTTTGAGTTCACTTCATTCTTGATTGTTCAATGTCAAGTTCCTTGAGTCATGTTAAAGTCAAGTTTTACCTCAATTTTATTTTAATTAGGCATAAATTTTTTATTATTAGTCACTTACATTATGCTCAAAAGTCCAAGTACTAGTCTTCTATCATTATAAATTTTGGCAGCCCCATGGCGTCTCCTCCACTTAAGGGAAAAACTAAGAGACAACCTTCCCTTCCACGCTACATTAGCACTTCAGGTAGATGTCAGGTGACACCATGGTTGTATAATCTTTGATCCAACCATGCTACAAGAGTGTGTATGTGGACTTCAAAATACCTTTTAAAAAACATTGTTTTCTTTTCCCACAAGTACAGAGCCACATATGGGTATTTAAAGAGCATGTAAAGGACCTATCCACCTCATCGTATATGTCACACTGGATTCCCTCCTACCATGAAACAAAAGCTCGTATAGGTTATTTTTCAGCTCGATACAAATTCCGAGATCGAATATTTGAGTGAAATGAACAAAAAGCATTCCCCTCTCCCCTCTTTTTTTTTTCCTTTTTCTTTTACACTTTTTTTCTTTTTTTTTGCTGGCATCACTCTTATTTTTACCAAAAGGCTAGAGCTACTAGAGGATTTCAACAAGAGCTATGCGGGAAAGAGGGTCTCAGTGGGATTTCTGGATGGATGAAGGAGCAAGGGAGGTTTAAAGTTTCAATTTTATGGATCAGGAAGAGAGGCTGGCTAAGGTAACTAAATTTGTAGTTAGGTAGGGATATCTCCTTCCCTCTCTCTCTCTCTCTGTCTTTCTTTCTCTCTCTCTCTCTATGTATGTGTGGACCAACAGCTTATAGATATGATGTCGAATGGATTGGAGGTTCAGGCATAAGGAGATGGATGGATGT
>NW_021424446.1:0-835 GCF_001605985.2 Dendrobium catenatum
TGCATGCACTAGGAAAAGAACTTTCGAACTATGAAAAAGTTAACAAGATTTTGAGATGCTTGCCTTCGTCTTATGATGCAAAAATCACTGCAATTACTGAATCTAAGGATTTGAATACCTATTCCATTGATAACTTACTTGGCTCACTCATTGCTTACGAGCAAGGGGTGAATCAAAGAAATCTTGATGCAGGTGAGAAGAAAAAGGAAAAAACAATTGCACTAAAGGCGCACAAGTTGGATTCCGAATCTTCCGGGTCTGAAAGCGATGAAGTTGCCTTCATCACAAGGCAATTCAAAAGCTTTCTAAGGAAGAAACAAAAGCATCATCAAAGTTGGAGAAATGGTAAGGATCACAAATATGTTAAAGGATATTCTGATGTTGTTTATTTTGAATGCAGGAAGCCTGGACATGTGAGGGCCGATTGTCCTACACTTCAAGATCACTCGAGCAAAGAAAAGGAAAAAGGTGAGGAGAAAGCTAAGTCTAGGAAGGACAAGAAGAAAATCCAAAGGAGTTTTTGGGCAGAATCTGGTACTGATTCCTCTGAGACTGAACCAGAGGAAGAGACTACAAACTTGTGTTTCATGGGAGAAGATCAAAGTGAGGAAGAGGTATGTAAACCAACCTATGATGAATTATTTGAAATTTGTGAAAAAATTCATGCATCATACAAAAAATTTATGAAGACACATGCCAGCTTAAAATTAGAACATTCGAATCTACAAAAAGAGCATGATGTTTTTCTCAAAGATCATGCAACGATTGATTCAAATCACATGGCTCTTCTTGATGAAATTGATGACTTAAACAAAAAGCATTTGGAATTAGTTGA
>NW_021424447.1:0-322 GCF_001605985.2 Dendrobium catenatum
AATTCTAAATTTTATCCTAAATATATGGAATCCCTTATAAGACAAACAAATGGTAGAAGACTTAGGAATATTTTTCCTAATGTCAAATGTAATAATTATGGATTTTTTGGATATATAGCACACACCTGTACTTTGAAGATGAAATTTGATTTGGTGTGGAGACCTAAGATGCATAAACCTAGACATATCATACATGCATCTGATTATAAATTGATAAAAGGAGAACCCAAACTTGTTTGAGTTCCCAGGTCTAGTATTTGATATTTTAGCAGGGTCGCTCTCACATAAGACCTCGTGGGAGCATATGATACCTGGACAGCAG
>NW_021424448.1:0-1018 GCF_001605985.2 Dendrobium catenatum
CTTCTTGTACAAAGCTAAGTATATTTCATCCTTAATCAAGAGTGCTCTCCTAATGCGTTAGGAGGGGTAATTAACTATGAGGGCTTGCGCTTATAGGAAGTAGAACTCAGATCTAAATAAACCCTGACACTACTCTCAGGGGAAATCTGGTTAATTGTTAAATTCAGTCTACCTCTAGAAAAAATTAAAGAGAACTCATAAGTTCGTTAGAGCGTGGTTCGCATTTTTTTTATTTTAAATTTAATATGATTTTTCTAGAGCGAACAGATTTCTGTCAACTCCGCTGGGGAATACTTTTCTCTCCATCTTTGGATGAAATATATACATATATACATATATATACATGCTTTTTCATGAAGTAATATTTTCTTGTGCAATAGAAATCAGGTTGACTCTAATCCCTGTAAGTTCTATTGTAGGTTACTAAAATGTCGCCTATGAAAAGTATGATGACTATCAAGCTTGGGGAAGGATCGCGTGTCCAGTTCCCCCAAACTGTGATAGACACTGGTCGAGAGAGCGCCACACTGCAATTCGGAACTGTTTCTGAAGTGTTTGAGTTCCTTCCTGGTAAAGCTGCACCAACTAGTGAAATGATGACTCAGAATGCTATTGCACCAAGACCTACTGTATTTTCAAGATTGTCAGTGACACCTACTGTAGCCCCTCTCGCAAAGAAGAAAGCTTTTAAGCCTAGGCCAAGACAAGTCACTACTGATTATATTGACCGAAATGTGAACATATCTGCTGTTCACTACAAGAAGCCTAATACTGATAGGGCTTTCAACATCAACAATAAGGTGTCCCCGTTGACCAAAAGAAGGGCTCTCGAGCCTAAGCTGAAATCTGTTATCATTGATAGGACTAATATGAAGAGGAATGAAGCTGAAATTCCTGAGAAAGCTATTTTCGTTTCTGGGAGGCACGATGCTGAAGCCTCTACCTCTAGTGTCAAGCTGTCAAGAAAGGCCAGAAGGAAAACCAATGCTCATCTTAGAGCTAATGGATGGGTCAATAT
>NW_021424449.1:0-253 GCF_001605985.2 Dendrobium catenatum
AGGAGCAGGTGACCAACGGACATCGTGTTCAAGGTCGAGATGCTGTACTTTTTCTTTTTCTCTTTCCTTTTCTTTCTCTTTTTCTTTCTCTTTCTTTTCTTTCACTTCTTTTATTTCTACTTCAGCCAATTTGAGATTTTTTGAGAATAGTGTCTGCTTCTTAGGCAGATAGTATGAAGCATCTTCGTATATTCCAACTTCGTGAATTGAAAATGATTGCAAATCACCTTTGATACAGTGTTCTACTCCATCG
>NW_021424450.1:0-323 GCF_001605985.2 Dendrobium catenatum
AGTGGGCCAAAATCTTCCCCTTTGTAGCCCTTGGTTCTGCTCAACGAAAGGGTTGGTCCGGCTGATTTGGGCTGGCCATGTTGCCCCCCCTAGCGTATCAATACTCTCCCCCCAAAGACGAACATTATCCTTAAGATGGAAGGATGAGAACTATCTCTTGATCATCTTATATGTCTCTCATGTGGCTTTATACTCTGAGAAATCTTCTCACTTGATTATTACCTATTGTATTCCTTTTTTCCCTCAACGCACTCTTTCTACTCTCAGTGGCTCTAAAATTCCCACCTCATTTGTGAGCATAAAATACCGAGTACAATGTTGAC
>NW_021424451.1:0-257 GCF_001605985.2 Dendrobium catenatum
GGTTTCTTCTACTGCGAGACTGCGAGTTGGGCTGCTGTCTTCTCCGTCCGACCGGCGTACGCTTCGGTCCGAGGCTGCTGTCTCCTCCGACCTGCATAAGGCCATAGAAAAGAATAGTAAGAACTCGTTTGCTTCCTATTTCTCTCAATCAAGATGGTCAGAAATAAGGATAAGGCTACACCAGGTCATAGAAAAGATCCAACATAAAAATATAGCACTTAGGTGGATGTAGGAGGCAGTGATAAAACATATGTCTA
>NW_021424452.1:0-317 GCF_001605985.2 Dendrobium catenatum
TCGGATAGGGGAAACCCGTGACTAGGTCGTGTATATTGCTACCCATCGAGGTGTGTTGGTAAAAGCCTCTATCCTCAATGGTTAGTCGTATGCACGATCCAATCTGTCCCTTCCAATCGATTTGTTTGCGCGGTGCTCTTTTCAGAGGTCCACACCTGACTGCCAGTATACCGGACATAATGTTTAGTGTGTGCCTCTATGCCCGTTTTCAAGCCGATCCTAAAGAGTCTCACTTAACCGCGATCAAGAGAATCCTTAGATATCTACTAGGCGCCCCGAACTTAGGAATTTGATATTCTAGGCATAACACTTCCTTT
>NW_021424453.1:0-279 GCF_001605985.2 Dendrobium catenatum
GATATCAAAGGTTAGGATATAATACTTAAACTCAATGTAAAATGGAAAAGATTTGCAGTATATGAACAAATCTTATGACTCCGTTTCATAAGGCTTGACTTGAGTGATTTCTCAAATCACTACAACAAATTGAATGCTGCTTGCTTCCTGGAAAGTTAACGATCACAAATAGCAATTGGGAATAGCTTTATGAAGCATATCTCCAATGGCATCAACATAAGACAGTAGGGAAAAAAAAAAAAAGAAATTCCAATTTCCGCAAAATGTTGAGACTTATTT
>NW_021424454.1:0-259 GCF_001605985.2 Dendrobium catenatum
GGAGTTTAGAACCTTTTTTACTTGGATTCAGAAAAAGGTAGGTGTTGAGATCTTGACCATCCATAGTGACCATGGGGGAGAGTTTGAAGATGAAAGATTTGGAGATTTTTGTGAGGACAAAGGGATTAGTCACAACTTCTCAGCTCCTAGGACCCCTTAGTAGAACGGGGTAACTGAAAGAAAGAACTGGACCTTAATGGAAGCGTTTAGAGCCATACTTGTTGAGTATTCACTTCCAAAATATTTTTGGGCTGAAGTG
>NW_021424455.1:0-312 GCF_001605985.2 Dendrobium catenatum
GTGAAAGGGTGGTGGAATTCTTGAGTTGCTCAAGCTGTCTCTTCCCACGCCGCAAAAGATATTCAATGTACTGAAAGTTTTTGCGATCAACATTATTGGCATTATTATGGAACTCTGCGGAGACAACAGACACGATTCTTTGGTGGTCTTCAAGATTCTTCACTCGGGCTGCCCGAAGAAAACAACGGTATAAAGCCAAGACCTGCCTTTGCATTCCAGAAAGTTTCCAAGGAGAAGCCATCTCATCTTCAGTATCATTAGCCTCTCAATGAAATTTTGAAAATGAAGTCCCTGCAATGCGCTGAATTTCTC
>NW_021424456.1:0-227 GCF_001605985.2 Dendrobium catenatum
CCCGGAAGGAAAGTTCATCCGGTTTTTCATCTCTTCTAAAAACTTTTAAAGGTTCCCCTTCACTAACTCCTTCCCCACTACCAAACTTCAGTTATAACATGCCTTCATAACTGGTTACACAACTCTCCTTAGGCCTATTGGTTGAGAGCTTAGGCTTCCAACTAAGTGGTCCAAGGTTCGAGTCTATGTATTTGCGTTGTGTGTATGAATTTGCCTTAATTGACCTA
>NW_021424457.1:0-326 GCF_001605985.2 Dendrobium catenatum
TTTATGAGATTGGCCATGAATCCCATAAGAGAAAGAATAACATTGCTCTAGGGCATCTTATGACTTACATTCTTGACAAGAAGTACGATTTAGTTCACCTTGATACGTCTCACCTTGAGGAGCCATTATTCTACATTGATGGTTCATTCTGTGTTATCCTTTCAAAACATGATGAAGGTTCTGACTTTGAGAGAGAGGAGAGAGCACCTGCACCAGCTCCTGCTCATGAACCAAACTATCAAGATATGGTTCACAGGTTTGACCGTATTGAGACTCATTTTGATCACTGCTTTGATCAAATTGAGAATCACCTACAGCAGCAGGAT
>NW_021424458.1:0-289 GCF_001605985.2 Dendrobium catenatum
AGCTCATCCATAGTGGTTGTTTTTCCACCATCTTCAAACTCTTCTGGTGCAGGCTCGGCTTCTACGGGTTGATCATCATAATCATCAGCTTTGTATGTCTTTTTAGCACCATCATCATCGGATTCATATTCCATGCATGTGATGGCTCGATAAGTCTCTTTCTGGAGGAATTTTTGTTTGATGAATCTGATACCCTTATATGTATATATATCCTTCCATCATAGTGGATGCGGATTCCTTCCATATAAGAGGCCCAAGCTTGTACAAAGTTATTATTTGGTGGTAAAAA
>NW_021424459.1:0-226 GCF_001605985.2 Dendrobium catenatum
CCTATCGCACCACCTCCAGGACTCCTACAGGAGAAACTCCATATAATCTCTGTTTTGGCACAGAAGCAGTCCTTCCCGTCGATATTGGAATTCCAAGCCTGAGAGTCCAAGCTTTTGACTTCAACAGTAATGAGGAGAAGCTCCGAAATAATTTAGATCTTCTTCCGGAAGTAAGAGATGTGGCAATGTTTAAGGTTGCTGCATATCATCAAAGAGTTGCCCGTTA
>NW_021424460.1:0-1394 GCF_001605985.2 Dendrobium catenatum
TGCCTTTTTGATCTTCACACACACAGAAGACGAAGATACAGCAGTCATCAGCCCCACCTTGGATATACACTATTGTGAAAATTGACTTCACGTCCGAAATGAATATATAAAGGGAAATTAATAAATAGTGATTTTACTAATTAATTTTATTTTTAAATTAATGATATCCATCTGCTAAAATCTTAAATTTTTATAAAAATTATTGTGAAACTATTATGAATAATGTAAGTTTTTTTTAAGATTAAAAGTTCAATATAGTCACCCCCTTCCTCATCCAATTTAGTCTCAGAGTTACGCATTCTTATTTTAGTCCCTCAGTAATTAAAAATTGTCTAATTTGATCCCTCGATAAATTTAACGGAAGAAGCAGCAATTGTTTATTTCTTTTGGTGGGTATTTTACGTAAAGAGACTTATTACTCATTCCCTTGCCTTCCTGGAACAATCCCTTGGAGACGAACCAAGAGACAATGATACGAGCGAGAAGAATTGGTGCTACAAGCAAGGCAATGTGTTGCAATAGATAGTGATCGTGAGCATGAAGACTGCCTATCAATCTTGTATAATTTTACAGGAGAAAGAATAATGTGCTGTTGCGAGCGAGACATGACACGCTATGAGTGAGACACGAGAAGTCGAAAGCGAGACAAATATTGAGAGGCGACGTATTGCTGCGAGCGACCATGATGTGCGTTGACATTTAGAGACGGAGACAACGAGCAATGTGCGTCATCCACGAGGAGACGAAGGCATAGTTAATGCTAGGTTTGTTGATCTTCCTATTATCCGTCATTCTTATAATTTTAATCTTTTTTTTTTCTTAGGAATTATTGTGGATTGGAGAATAAACTAGTAGGAAAGAATAAGGGCAAAAAGCAATAAAGATTGCTAAAGTTGCTCTTAAATGGATATAAAAGATTTTATGTACCACCAATTTCTTATAATAATGTTGTGGAAGCGTCTTGTACTTATTTTGTAGTTTGCTTTTTTCGTTGGTGAAGGTTATTCGTGTTTTGATTTGCAGTTGGAATCATTGAGGGTGATTGACGACAAGTGTCATCGATTATCTATATGAGTATTTATGGAGAGTGAGTTTTTTTTTTTCATTGGTTTTCTCTATTGATAAGCACGAACATTAATTTGTAGGCGAGTTTATTTATGATTGTACTGTTCAATACGTGTACATGTTTAGCAGTCAATCAGAGAATAATAGATTACATGAATTAGTTTTTGAGTTACTAGATGACTCTAATTTCTTACAACATTTTAGTTGTTTGAATCAACCAACCGCTATTAAATTGTCATATGCTTATGATAAGGATGTAGAGGCGCCTGAGAGTAGTTTCCATAATGATTAAATGTACGAAAAAGAGGACGAGAAAGAGGAATATAACT
>NW_021424461.1:0-268 GCF_001605985.2 Dendrobium catenatum
TGCAGTCCAAATATCTTCCCCTGATAGACAAATTTGTGTCACCTGAGCTCCAATATCAGGCGTATATGGCTGCCAAATTACCTGCATTTTCAATAATAAGTTTTATAAGTTTGATTTAACATGATAATTTTTTTTCAAAACTTTAAGAACATACCTGGTTATCAAGTAAACCATCGAGCTCATCTCTATAGCTAATGATATTTCCAACAGTCAACTCTCTAAGCCGATCCCCATTCCACCTATTACATTTATATAACAAAGAAGTTAT
>NW_021424462.1:0-284 GCF_001605985.2 Dendrobium catenatum
AAATTGAAAGTGCGCGGTCAAATGAATTATCATCTTATCACATGTTGCCTTAATTTTTTATAGAAATGAAGAGGTTTCTTAAAGGGAAAGGGTTGGTTCATGGTAGCTCTAGCTCCCAACGTCATGTAGATGAAGCTATCTCCAGTAATCCTAATAAAAGCACGTCTAGGATTGCTAGGTGGCCCGAAGAGCACAACGTTGTGCTAGCCGAGCTTCTATATGAACAATTCGTACATGGAAATATATGATGCAATGGTAACTTAAGGAAGGAGCAGTGGCCTAAT
>NW_021424463.1:0-244 GCF_001605985.2 Dendrobium catenatum
TATGAATCAATAGGGTATGATCGATAGGGCACAAAACTGTAAATTAGCTAGGGTGGATTCAAATTTGTCCCCTTAGACAAATATTAATCCCAGGTCTGCAAGGTCCCTTGGACGAAGCAACTCATGGCTGCCAACAATGATCCTTATATCAGGTTGGGTCGACTACCTCCTCTGACTAAGTGCACCAAGGACCGCGATAGCCTGAGCTGACGAAACCATGGGATCTTGATTGGGTCCATCATCC
>NW_021424464.1:0-390 GCF_001605985.2 Dendrobium catenatum
AATTTGCTACAACGTCAGCCGCTCCATCGCCTTCCGTCGTCGCAGGGGTGTTTCCTTCATCCTCCGTTTTTTCTAACGCCTCTTCGGCAGCGGCGACGGCATCCGGTGAGGAGGAGATCCGATCGAGGGGAACCCAGGCGGCACAGTACAGCAGCAGGCCGTAGGTCTTGGAACAAGGCGGTACTTCTCGCCTGCCCTTCGCCATTATCTTCTTTCTCTGCTCGTGCTCTCAATCTGAATGCGATCCGATCAGGCGATCACCTCCTAGCTTAGCAAGAAGGGTTTAATTCTGCCAGAACTCATCAACATGTCCGACATTCGCTTTGCCTTCATGGGAACGAAAGATCAAATAACTGCAAAATTGCTTATTGCTGAGTAATTTTCATACAG
>NW_021424465.1:0-230 GCF_001605985.2 Dendrobium catenatum
CCAAGGCTAGATATTCCCTACCTTGGTTTCCCAGTTAATCCATCTACTAGGAGTAAGTCTTCTATCAGCATCCTGTAGACCTAAGGTTTGGTGATGCCCTTCCTTAGACCCAAAGCCAGGTATTCTCTACTTTGGTTTCCAATTAATTTTTCTATTTGGAGTAAGTCTTCTATCAGCATCCTATAGGCCTAAGGTTGGGTGATTCCTTTCCTTAGACCCAAGGATAGGTA
>NW_021424466.1:0-554 GCF_001605985.2 Dendrobium catenatum
GGAAGTGTAATGTTAAGTGAGGGAAGATCAAGATTTACAGCAAAAAGAACTTCCATCCACTACTTCCTTGGAACTTCTACCTTCTGTGAATACACAGTAGTTGATGATGGCTGTCTTGCCAAGCTTGATCCATCTAGTCCTAAAGAAAAAGTTTGTACTCTCGGTTGTGGTATTGCCATGGGGTTGGGGGCAGCGCTCAACGTTGCAAAGTCAAAAATAAGATCCAATGTAATCATTTTTGGTATAAATGAGTTTTTGAATCCCAAGGATTATAATAAGCAAATTCCATCTGCTTATGCTACTATTGAGAAATTAAAGATTGGTAGTTAAATTGATATCGGGTGGAAATATTCAGATCGATTTAGCCAACCAAATCCGCCTCCTTATGGCGGCCAACCGGACATATTCATATGAGTCTGAAGTTCCTCCTACCCCGGTAGAATGACGCCGGAGCTAAGCCATTGATTATGTTAAACTTCAGAGCCATTTAATTTCATACGACATTTTGTATGGCTACATAGGTGTAATGCTTTCTTTTGTTGGTGTAGCCTAGT
>NW_021424467.1:0-223 GCF_001605985.2 Dendrobium catenatum
AACCCGATCAACCAACACTCACACAGCGCCATCATATGATTACTAGACTCAAAACCGGCCATTCTAAACCAAAGAAAATCTTTGATCTAGCTCATCTCTTGCAACCAACCTGATGCGGACATCAATCAGAGATTCAAGCATGTGTATCGCCCGAGACAGCGCAGATCGACGGCCACGATTCAGATATTATATTTCTAGTTATTTATGTATTTTCTTTATGCAT
>NW_021424468.1:0-791 GCF_001605985.2 Dendrobium catenatum
GTATTCGTGTCTCATGTCAATCGCGTCGCATCTCGCATCAATCAGTCGCTTTGACCTGCCACTGTCCCGGTCCCGCATCAATTGATTGTACCTTCGCATCCCGTCAATCGGTCGCATCCCACAAGTTGTTGCAGGTGTCATCCCGCACGGCCGTATTCCAACAGGCCAGCACCAGCTGCAGCGCGCCCTGCTTGCCTTGGCGACTTCCCTGCATGCAGCTCGCCCCTACCCGCTTTGGCGCCTTCCCCGCACTAGCGTTCAGACTCAAACCACGGCACTCGGGTTCGCGGGCTGGGTCAAGTCAACCTGATAACTCGATGGCTTGGGGTTCAAGTGTAAAAACCTAACCCGTTTGTAAAAACGGGTCGGGTTCGGGTCGACTCGCTTAAGCTTGGGTCAGTTCGGGTTGCACCCGAACCCGACTCTTTGACCCGAATTGACACCCCTCATCATCATATACACAAGCTTTGAACTCAAAACCTCTTGATTGATAGAGAGAGCTTTCAACTCAATGTGAGACATGTGGCATTTATAAGCAGAGAGAAAGTATTAAGAAAACAATAGTCAAACAAAAATATAATTATAGTATTGATACGTCATGCAAAAATTATCTTAATCGGGCACGAATCTCGAGGCAAAAAGCTAGCCGGAAACTCCAAAAATTAAATTCGTGAGCATCTGAACTCCGATTTCAGATAGCTTACAGTCAAACTGAGCGTCTCGGAAATATAAATCAAACGACACCAAATTCGACCCAATCCGAGCCCAAATGAGTCTGAATCAAGGACCCA
>NW_021424469.1:0-312 GCF_001605985.2 Dendrobium catenatum
ATGATATTCTTATCTTTTGTATTTTTAGCCAACCTGGGTGGAAGAACTTTCCCTGAACGCAAATGAACTTCCTGTATTGAGTCATCCTCAACAGGAGATTCCTTTGGTTCAGGGGTGGTGGCAGGTGTTGGTTCTAAGGCAAGTACTGGGAGTGGGTCCTCGGACTCATCATCTGAATCCATGTAACATCCACCCTCTGGAATTGTAAAAACAGGTTCTTCATCAGACTCAAACTCATTATTAGAATCATCCATATTATAAGAAACATGTAGTACTGAGGAAGAGCGAGTGCTGGAAAAAGAAGAACTAGGA
>NW_021424470.1:0-213 GCF_001605985.2 Dendrobium catenatum
CGACGATCTATTACCCTCGGGCGAATGGATTGGTCGATGCCTTCAACAAAACCTTGGTGCAAATTGTTAAAAAGACCTTTGATGATAACAAACGACAGTAAGATGGCGGTTGGTGGAAGCTTTGTGGGCTTACCGTACCACTTATAGAACCCCGACCCAATCCTCCCCGTTTGCATTAGTGTATGGATCCGAGGCCGTTTTACCCTTGGAAAT
>NW_021424471.1:0-316 GCF_001605985.2 Dendrobium catenatum
ACTTCTCCACGGCCCGTGCTAGTGAAGAGTCTGCCTCCAGTACTTCCTGCTGCAAAGATCTGTGACGCTGCACCTCCCTTTTGATGAGACGATCCCGTCGGCTATGTCTCTCATGTACGTGAAGTCTCCGAGACATGGCCTGCCTGAAATCCCTCTAGAGGTCCTTCAAACGGGTTATTAGCCTGTCTACCTTCTGAGCCCTGTAAGAAGAATTTTGACGGTGTCTACTCAGAGCCTCTGTACTATGGTCTTGTTGGTCGTGAGCGCCATCAGCTCTCGCTCTGCAACTGGCAACCACCCCATCTAGATGTGGAAG
>NW_021424472.1:0-1701 GCF_001605985.2 Dendrobium catenatum
GGTGGTTGTCCAAGCTGCTGGGATATGATTTTGAGATTCACTATCGGCCAGGACTAGAGAATAAGGCAGCGAATGCCTTATCACGCTGTATGGGGAGCTCCAGAGATTGCTGTATCAGTACCAGTACTGATAGATTGGGGAGCCATCAAAGAGGAGAGCATTCAGAATGAGGAGCTAAGGAAAATCAAAGAAGATGTGTTATCAGATGGGTGTAAAACCCGAAAATAATCTTAATAGGTCGTCGCACACTTTTCAAAGCGCCGCGACGAGATTTAAGTGAGATTTTCAAGGTTAACGGAATGTAACAGAAATAATTTTAGAAAATCCTACGCGTAATTCTGATCATTTTGATATAAATAACCCTTACCTAATTTAGCCTGTTTTAGGAGTTAAAATTAATCGAAGTTTCTTAATGACAATTCTACCCCTAACCATTTTATATGAAGAATTTACTTAAGTGAGGGTATTAAGGTCATTTGGCTTCCCCTTTCTCCCTAAATAAGCAAACCGAGCCCTCCCTTCTCATTTTCACGCGTGAACGAGCGGAACCGAGCGGACGGTCGGGCGGACGGTGGCTTCCGCGAGGGCGTTTTGGCGGCGATCTTCCGGGGAGAAATTACTTCAAATCGAAGGGGACAACGAAAGGATTACTCAGATATGATTATTTTAGAACGAAACTTCCTAGATCTCAA
Organism: Dendrobium catenatum; assembly: GCF_001605985.2. Classification (NCBI taxonomy): domain Eukaryota; kingdom Viridiplantae; phylum Streptophyta; class Magnoliopsida; order Asparagales; family Orchidaceae; genus Dendrobium; species Dendrobium catenatum. The sequence continues at coordinate 693 of NW_021424472.1, forward strand.
GTTATTTGAGATCGAAAATTCTAGGGTTTTTCCAAATTTTGTTTTTCTTTCGTAATTTCTTTACAAAAACTTTAAGGGAGGATTAGAGGAATATTTTAGCAATGAAAATGAAGGAATTTGAGGAATTTTTGGAAGATTTAGAAAGTAGGGTTTTTGACCTAAAACCTTAATTTTGTAAGACACCTTTATGAAAATGATTCCTAAGGGTTCAGGAAATATTTTTAAAGAAAAATTTTATGCTTTTAACGAAAATTTCATTTTCTAAATTTTCGTGATTATTTTTAATCCGAAAATTTATTTGATGATTATTAAATATTGTTTAGGATTAAATCTAGAATAAAGATTTGAGGGAATTTAAGAATTTAGGGTTTCTAAAATTTAGGCATTTTATTAATTCCAAAAATAGAAATAAATTATGTTAATTATTGGATATGATCACGATGTATGCTTAGTTAGATTTTAAATGTCTTTTAGGTGAGGATTAAGGTGAAGGCAAGTGGTTGACGGCGTCGTACAATATTGTGGTATTTATTCACTGCTTGCAAGATAGGTGATTTGCATTTAAATTGAATTTATGAAATGTTATTTTAATAATTCTGCACTTTTAAAATTGTTGTAAAATTATATTCCTGATCTTCTTTATTATGACTGATAGTTCTTCAATCTTGTTTAATTCATGTTACATTATTTTAAACTGTTCATATTAAGCAAATGATAAGAGATGCAAATATTTCTTTTCAGTGATAACTTAGAGAAAAATCATATGAGGCATTAATTAATTCTCAAATCCTTTGATGAAAGTATTATATTAAAGTGTATGTGCATATTGATCCGGAAGTGTCAAAAAATGGTAAAGATGGCTCATAGAGCCAAAATGGTAAAGGAGACTCGTAGAGCCTATGGTAAAGGAAATGACCAAACAATTGACTGTGTATCTGATCAGTACAAAATCAGACACTTCCGGGACGGGTAATTTATATATTATGACTATGAAAGTTATGTATTTGAA
>NW_021424473.1:0-237 GCF_001605985.2 Dendrobium catenatum
AAACCTAGAAGTTATGCAAATTTAAAAATTCCTATTCGTGCAAAGAAAATATGTTTAGCAAACCTCTATGCAAAGTGTGAAATCTTGATGCAACCTTCATTCTAGAACTCAAGAATTCTTCAACAAAGATGTTGAAGGTATGCAAGTTCTCTTTTATAAATTCTTGAGTTCCCTCCTAGCAATCTGAAGAATGCTAGAACGCTGCCTTTAATAAATTGTTGCTGGGAGCTACAGCGC
>NW_021424474.1:0-207 GCF_001605985.2 Dendrobium catenatum
ATTTGCAATATTCATAATAAATTAAATGTTAAAATTTAATAATTAATTTAAATTTATTTTAATTGGCAGCTGTAGCCACGCTAATCACATCCCTCATTAGTGTTGCGTTACCCCTCAGAAAACCTTTAAAGCGCGGCAGTAAGGCCCCGAATTTATTGTTCGCGGGAGAGAGAGAGAGAGAGAAAAGGACACGACGACGGCGCACGA
>NW_021424475.1:0-324 GCF_001605985.2 Dendrobium catenatum
ACCTTAATTACCTAAGGATCAAACTAAGACAAATCTAAAAATCAATTTGAGAGGGTTTCAATTCTTATTGATTAGGGGATTAATTAGGGACAATTAAGGAAATTTTAATGGATTTTATAAATTGAGAATAGTTCATTATCAATTGATTAGGGTTAAGGCCATTTCTATAAAGGATTTTTGAAGCTCCTACTTGGGGAACCAAATGAACTCTAAATTTGACAAAATTTGGATCATAGGATCACTTTACCCTAAGGAATAAACCCACCTAATTTGAGCTCAAATGGAATACTCTAAGGTGGTTAACCAAACCACCCAAGGTGAGCT
>NW_021424476.1:0-224 GCF_001605985.2 Dendrobium catenatum
TAATAATCTAATTCTCATTTAAACCTAATAAAGAAATGTCATTTCTAATATTTTCTAACAAAGTCTTTTTACGACTACCTCTACTTTGCTTAACATAAACCAAATTTAATACATCTACTTTCCTAACCGGGTCATCGGAAGGTCACCATTTTATGTGTCCAAACCATCTAAGGCGACTCTCTCTAACCTTACCTTCCATTGGAGCTACTCCAACCTTTTCACAT
>NW_021424477.1:0-433 GCF_001605985.2 Dendrobium catenatum
TGATCTAAGGAGTCAATTATTCTTATCAAGTTCTTAATCTTATCTTATGAATTTAATTTTGGTTCCATTATATTATTTTAAAAATATGACGAGGGAGATGAGAGAGACAGAAAGTTAAGATATAAATATAGAAATAAAGTTGATTTCAATTAAAAAGAATTTTCTTATGAGAAGGCAGGGGGTTACAAAAAATCTCTTATGTCCCAAGTTCTCATTAGGATGTTAGGCCTTTTTACAAAGTCGTTTTTATTTTTTTATGAAGCCGTCTTTAAGATTAAAAATTATCTCTAATTTTGACTAGTAAACTAATAATTTTATCATAAATAATTAACATGAAAAATTAAACTGATTACATAAAGTTTATTTGTATTAAGGTAAAATTTTGTTTTCTTGAAGTGAGTAATTCCTTATCACGATTTTCACTGAAGATGAA
>NW_021424478.1:0-212 GCF_001605985.2 Dendrobium catenatum
TCTTAAATGAGATTAAGTTGTATAAAATTAAATCAAAGTCAAACAAACACAAGTAAAATGCAATCACACCAATCAAGAGTCTTTTAACTAGGAGAGACCTAAATTAAGTGCAAGTGCAATCTTAAAAAAAAAAAAATTAAAATCAAGACATAACTAAAATAATTAGAAGGCTTAAGGAATGAGTAATTAATAACTTAATTAACTATTAATCA
>NW_021424479.1:0-444 GCF_001605985.2 Dendrobium catenatum
TTACTTATGTATGTTGAAAGTCAACATACAACGAGCAATATGCAGTGAATGTCGGATTCTGCCTACGACCAACTATATGCATACATACAACTGAATACACCAGTCTTCTGCAAGCAAAGGAGAATAATACAAAATAAATGCAAGTGTTTTTCGAGCAGCGGAAGAAGTTCTACCATACACATAACATGTCATCTACAAGAAGGGTACAAGGAGCCTATGACAAGCACTTAGATATTTATACAAGCTTGTAATAAGACAACAACAAATACATTGATCCTCAACCAACAAGAGCAAAGGATGCATAACAAATACAAGTGACTACAAATCTCTATAAGCTGTTGATGCGGGCAAAAGATATAGAGGACCCTATATTTCTTGAACACAAAAGACACACAAGAAGAAAACTAACAAAATGAGTAGATCTTAAAATAAACTTTGTTAAAT
>NW_021424480.1:0-248 GCF_001605985.2 Dendrobium catenatum
TCAGAAAAGAAATGCATGTAAATAAAATAATATAACTGACAGAAAATTTAAGAATTGCATTTTATAGAACATAGGCATGTAGTAAATACTGAACAACAAAAGAAAATATTAGCCTAACCTAGGGCTAAAGGTCGCGTCCTAACCAAACAAGTCTAAGCTGTGTGTAAGCTGTGTAGTTTTGGATAGATCCTATATAGGATGATTTAATTAGAATTGTTTGCATTTTTTGATTTGTTAGAGGGCAAAAG
>NW_021424481.1:0-371 GCF_001605985.2 Dendrobium catenatum
GGTTAATTGATTACTATCTTTGTTTCACACCGAGGCCATAAAGTTTATTTTATCTTCCTTGGGGCTAAGCTAATAGCCTCGTAGGCCTAGGTTACCCAATAGTAATCAGGGTTGATTAAGTTAATTTAAATTGGTTGGAATTAAGGAGTGATTTAATATTAAGGAGAGTTGATTATTGATTTTAAAATATTGGTTGAGCATTTTATTAACCTACTTAGAAAATTCTGGAGTGTAAAAGAGTTAATGGGTTTTAAGAGATTATCCGAATGTGTTAATTAAAGGGTCAAAATTTGATTTTTGTAATTACAGGAAAATTTGAAGGTTTCAAACTTCTAATAAATATTAAACCTTATTATGAATTGTTAGAATTT
>NW_021424482.1:0-2826 GCF_001605985.2 Dendrobium catenatum
ATGTGTTTTCTTTAATTTCCTATATGATGCATGAATCGTTTCTGAAACTTCAAGGAGTTGGTCATAGAAAAGTTCACATACCTCTTCTTGATCAAGATTGTCATCCTCCATCAAGCACAATTTCGATGTATAATCTTCTAGTTCCGTCTCTGATGAGTTAGATGCAGAATCCGCCTAAAATGCTTTTTGTACTCTGATCTTCTCCTTCCTTAGCTTAGTTTTCTCCTCACCCTTTCCATTACTTGAGTGATCTTTAAGTGTAGGGAAATCAGTTCTCACGTGTCCTGATTTCCTGCATTTATAACAAACGACATCAGAAGATCCTTTAGAATGTTTATGATCCTTACCTTTTCTCCAATAATGCTTTTTCTTCTTCCTTAGAAAGCTTTTGAATTGCCTTGTGATGAAGGCAAGTTCACCGCTCTCAGACCCGGAAGAATCGGAGTCAGATTTATGCGCATTCAGTGCAAATATTTTCTCCTTCTTTTTCTCACTTACATTAAGATTTCTTTGATTCACCCCTTGCTCATAAGCAATGAGTGAGCCAAGTAAGTTATCAATAAAATAAGTGTTCAAATCCTTAGATTCAGTGATTGCAGTGATTTTAGCATCATATGATGAAGGTAAGCATCTTAAAATTTTGTTTACTTTTTTAAAATTCTAAAGTTCTCTTCCTAAGGCATGCAGTGAAGTAACTATCTGAGTAAACCTAGTATATATGTCAGAAATTGATTCATGAGGTTTCATACGAAAAATTTTGTAGTCATGCAAGTGAATGTTCAAACGAGATTATTTTACTTCATTAATTTCTTCATAAGTGATATACAATTTATCTCCAATTTCCTTACCCGTTTTGCAAGTGGAGACACGCATGTAATCCTCAGATTTTAAAGAACAAAAAATAGTTCAAACATTTTGCATTTAATTGGGCTAAATCTCTTTCATCGAAAGTCCAGTCAGTAAAAGCAATTTCAGTTTTAACACCATTAATTTCACGAGAAGGTGGAGAATAACCTTCTTTGATAAGCATCCACATGCGATAATCAGTAGATTGTAAAAATATTGACATGCGGGTTTTCCAAAAATCAAAAGGTAGGTTTTCGAACAGGGGAGGTCGGGTAATAGAATACCCTTCCATAGTGGTTCGGTCAACTCGACCTACGTCCACTCCCCGGAGGTTCCCTCCAATTATTGCACTACAATCGTGACTCTCCTTTAGCCCTCACAGCTAAGCGGAGAAGACTTTACAAAGAACCTCTTTTTTTCACCCCGACAAGGTAGAGAACCTATCTCCTTTTGCTTCCTCCTGAAGCTGGTAGAGAACCACAATTAAATGCTGAATCCTTACCTCTACCGACCCTTCCACGGACGAGAAACTCTAAACGAAGAAGAAGCAGAGCGATCCTTGAAGGAAGCCTTGTGAATCCCTTCACAAGCTCCCCCTCACAAGATCCTTTCTCTCTCCCTCTCACTCTTTCTCTCCTTAAGGTCTTCTCAGGTCAAGGCAGCAGCAAAAGATCGTTCAAATTATTGAACAAGAGCTCTTAAATAGAAGAGCTTCAAATAAGCTCATTAATTGCAAGTTGCCGACAATATCATCCAGGACGATATGGATATCGTCCTGGACGATCAGTACAAATCTCAGAAGATCGGCCAGAGCATCGCCCTGAATGCAAGCTGGATGATTTAAAATTGGCTTGATCGTCTAGGATGATTGCACGATCGTCCCGGCCTATCAATACAAATCAGAGTAAATTCATCCAGAGCATCGCCTTGAATTCAAGCTGGCCGATATTTATCGTCTAGGAGTAACGAAGGTTTTTGAACAGATCAGCCCGGCCGATCCTGAGATCATTCAGGCTGATATGATCGTATCAATCATCCTTAATTAATTTCTTGATTTGTCTGATCAATTAAGACATAATTGTAAAATATCATCTAGGCCGATCCAAGATCGTCCTGGCCGATTACCAAAAATACAGAATATCTTAATTGTTTATGGCGGCAATTTCTTTCTATTTTGAGCTTATCATCTTGGCTGATACACTTATCGTCTAGGCCAATCTGTTAATGACGGCCGCCTTAATTAAGAATCCATGATTAGAATTTCTGTTTTAAGCCAGATCATCCAGGATGATGTAAATGTCGTCCTGGCCGATTTGAGTAAAAATAGAATTTCTAAGTCTCTCAAGTGTGTGTGTAGGGTTATGTAGCATCAGTCTCTTTGAACATTACAAATAGACTCAAGAAGAGAAAAACCAAAGTACAGACTGACTCAATCCTAACCTACGCAATCTTGAACTGGCTTCGTTTATTCGTCCGATCTTCGATTCCTGAAAAGTTAGAAGAAACATGTAGTCCAAGAGAATCAATAGTGTTTGTCAATCATCAAAATATAAGTCATGAAAATAGATTTGCAACACTTATGAACTGTCCCAAGGTTAACCAAAAGGGGGGTGAATTGGTGTTTTAAAAAATCTTTAAATCAAAGACTAACTAAGCTCAAACCAAAATCACCACATAAAAAATAAGTGCGAAAATATTAAATACAAAAGCAAGAAAAAAGAGCACAACGGTTTACAGTGGTTCGGTCAACTCGACCTACGTCCACACCTCGGAGGTGCCCTCCGAGTATTGCACTACCAAAGTGACTCTCCTTTTTCTCACACAACAAGGCCGAGAAACCCTTACAAAAACCTCCTTTTTTCCACCCCTGGCAAGGAAGAGAACCCAACTCATTTTGCTTCGTTCTGAAGCAGGCAGAGAACCTCGATCAATTGCTAAAGCTTGCCTCTCCCAACCCTTCCAAGGATAAGAGACTCTAGT
>NW_021424483.1:0-240 GCF_001605985.2 Dendrobium catenatum
GTCAGGGATGATCTGAAAAAGTGATCCCAAGTGTTCGAAGAAAATTTGGGATTTTTAATAATTTTTAATAATTCATTAGGGGCAAAAATGTAATTTCCACCTATGGTCAAATTAAGGGTCAACCTAAAGTAAAACTGAGGAGTCCTATTTATCTAAGGTCAAGAATCAGATTTTGGTCAGTTTGAGGTATTACTGGTAATTTCCTGACCTAAAATGTATTTATTATAATTTTCGGAAGGT
>NW_021424484.1:0-907 GCF_001605985.2 Dendrobium catenatum
TATCGATATATTTGACATCATCAAAAAGGAGGAGATTGTTACAAACATATTTTTTAGGTTATGATTTTGATGATAATTAACAAATCTTGTTTCACTACGACTGCCTTTTTCTACTGACTTTTCAGGACTTAAAGATCGGACGAAAATCAGAATAAGCTCAAGACTGGGTAGATTAGGGTTGAGTCAGTCTGTAGTTTTCTATTTTCTTTTTTGAGTCAATTGTAATTGCTTGAAGTGACTGATGTTAAGTAACCCTACACACACACTTGAGAGATTTAGAACTTGTGTTTTTACTCACATCATCCTGGACGATATGTTATATCGTCCTGGACGATCGAGTTCAAAACAGAAGATCTAATCAGGATTTCTTAGTTAAGGCAGTCGTAATTAACCGATCGGCCTGGACGATACCTGTATCGGCCAGGATGATATGCTCAATACAGAAAGAATTTGCTGCCATGATCAATTTAGGTATTCTGTATTTTTGAAAATCGGCCAGGACGATTCTTTGATCGGCCTGGACGATATTGTATAATTATGCCTAAATTAATCTGGCAATCATGGGATTAATTAAGGATGATTGATATGATCACATAGTCCTGGACGATCGCAAGATTGGCCTGGACGATCCATTCAAAAACCCTTGGTTGCTCCTAGCTGATTTGGATCGGACAGCTCAAATTCAGGGCGATACTCTGAACGATTTTCCTCCAATTTGAACTGATCGGCCGGGATGATCAAGTAAATTTTCAATCGTCCGTTTGCATTCAGGGCGATGCTCTGGTCGATCTCATGATTTTTGTACTGATCAGCCAGGATGATTTCTATATCATCCTGGATGATAATGTCGGCAACTTATAATTAATGAGCCCTTTGAAGCTCTTCTTTTTAAGAGCTCTTGTTCAAT
>NW_021424485.1:0-302 GCF_001605985.2 Dendrobium catenatum
GGTTCAAATACAAGTGAAGCTTATAAAAATAATTTTGTTAAAAAAAAAAATAGTAGGTTGATTTCTTTTAAAAAGAAATTTACCTCTATCTTCCTTAAATTGTTAGTAAAACTTCATTGTGGTTGACTCCTCTAAACACTTAAAGAATAAGACCTATGGTTTTTAATGCTAAAATGAAAAGCGTGTTCCCTCCCTCCACTTAGGTGGATTAAGGCTTTAGATGAAGATATATTTAATCTCATTTCCTTTTAGAACCTCAAAACATAAAAGTTTAGCTAATTTTACTAGGTTCCTAGCAATCC
>NW_021424486.1:0-315 GCF_001605985.2 Dendrobium catenatum
ATCTTTTGGAATTTCTAGAAAATCTAACCTACACTATGGACAACCTAACTTTCCACTCCTTTGTCTTTTTCCAAAATATCGAAATTACCAAAGCCGACATCGCCCAATACATTGGGCTATATACTGAAGGGCCTAGGGTTCATTCCTTTCTAAAGAACAAATTTGACTGGAGTGATGTTAATCATGTCCTTAGGAACGCTTCCATCTATCAACACCAACCACTCGTCCAATCACTCAACCGAAATGCCAGAATTATTCAACATGTCCTTAGAACCTTTATAATACCCAAAGCTGGCGACCGGATCAACATGACCC
>NW_021424487.1:0-208 GCF_001605985.2 Dendrobium catenatum
GAAATAAGTTCATCAATTCACAAGATGCCTATGAGATATATAATGATAGGAAGATTAAAATTTCCACTGCCTCCAATTTCAATTTGACATAAATTCTAATTCAAAAGAAGATACATGTGAATATCATAATGTGTGAACCCAAATATGATAATTGTTTTTATCACTATTGAAAAGAAAATTATTAAAGATGTTATGAAGTTGACTAACT
>NW_021424488.1:0-524 GCF_001605985.2 Dendrobium catenatum
CAAAAAAATAAAAATAAGATATAAAAAGATGTAAACTACACATTGAACTCTTTCTCGAATATGGCAGAGTGATGAGAAAGAAAAAAATTATGTTATGGTGTACAACAGTTAGTTGTGTTGAATAAACAAGGCAAGCCCATTTTTATCTTTGATGGAAACATTGAAGGATATAACAACATGGTCGTCATCCAATATAAACACAATAATGGAGTTACTTATCTCGAGATTACATGATGAGGACATCTGAGATAGACGGCTATGATCGTGCTTATTTATTTTTGATCTATTTTATGTATTTGATTTTTTATTGTTCTTTTTCCCTTTCTACCCTCACTTGATGGCTTTGTCTTAAGTATGCCCTAGGGGCAATAGTGTATTTGTTATTTCCCCTTCATGTATTTGCCTATTTAAAGCCACCCTCTTCCTTTGGAGAGGTTAATGAATGACTGAATATTATGAAAATTCCTGCACTTGTTTGTTTTGAGAGAGTTTGAGAGTTCTTGGAGAGAGCTTTGGAGAAGTCC
>NW_021424489.1:0-1603 GCF_001605985.2 Dendrobium catenatum
GTTGGGGAACCAAATGAACTCCAAATTTGATGAAATTCGAACCATAGGATCACCTGACCCTAAGGGATAAACCCACCAAATATGTGCTCAAATGGAGTACTCTAAGGTGGTTCACTAAACCACCCAAGATGAGCTCTAAGTCACCTTTTCAAATCACTATAGGGGTCTATCCTAAGCTTGGATTGGGGTAAAATTAGTGGTTCTACACTCCTTATCCTACACATCATTAGTACACAAAGAATCACATCATAAATCCCATTGGATAGGTCTATACCCCATTTTGAATATAAGGGTCAAACCATGCCCTTAAACTTAAAATTTTGGAAAAATGCCCTTGAACATCTTAAAATGGGAGATAAAATTTGGACATGTCACAAACATGTTCAATTTCAATCTCCCAAAATTCTAGGCCTGGTGGACTTGTATTTAAAGAGTAATTAAAGAAATTGATAAAATGCTCAAACTAAAATTAAGCCTAACACTGACCTAACCAGAGCCTGGAACCATAGGGCTTTTGTAGATCTCCCTGAGGCCTTTCCAATTAGCCTAAGAACACCTAATTTGGACAAGTGTGGAGGAAGTTATGAATTTTTGAATTTCCCTTGAATTTCTGGAATTATTAATTCGGCCATTACACAGTCAGCACTCCCTTTACACATGCCGCGCGCCGATTGGCTGGGCAATCATTGGCGCTAAGTATTAACGGTCGGATTAACCACAGTCTTCGGATGGCAGATCAGACGGCTGGGATTAAAGGTGCTCCGATACCACAGGATCTAATCTGAGCCGTTGATCGGAATCAACGGCTGAGATTTTGTCTTTAACCTCCCGCACGTATCCGAGACCGTAAGGCTTCTCCGGCGTGATCCAGGCGATCCCGCCGGCGAACTCTGATGAAATTTTAAAGGGAGGATCAGGGTAGTGGAAACCTTCAATCCAACGGTGGAAATCCGTTGGGGTGAAGGTTTCCTTCACACTTGACCGGACTACCTAGCTAGAGAGCTCGGGATGAAGGGATTACTGCAGAGAAAGTCTCAACGAATGAGCTTCTCTATCAGGAAGCTTCAGGGGACGATGGCAAACTGATCTCCTACAGACGTCAGGACCGGAGGATGGACAAAGGTGTGACTTCGAGCGGGACGCCAAAAGCTTTCACGGGCGCTTGCTCGAAAGGATGAAGGGATCGATCTGGGAGCTCGAAGGGAGAGACTGGGAGGTCAAAGGAGCTCTCTGAAATGATTTCGAGCGAGTGAGAATGCTTCTGGCCGTCTGGGGAGCTCGAGCCTATTCGGCCATCTTTCGCGGGCTTGGACGGCCAAGATTGAGCTGGAGAGGGCTCGGATTGCTGCCAGGTGGAAGATGGCGACGTCCTAAGGAGGTCGTGGGGATCAAACTGGTGGGCAGCAGCTTTGATCCAGGAGTTGTCTTGGGGGGGACCACCAGAACTCGTTTCCCATTGGTTTCGATCGCCGCCGGCCATGGTTTAGGTCGGGTTGACTGGGGGAGGCCGATGGGGACATGTTGGAGTCAAGGGTGGAGCATATTTGGCATGGGAATGTCTGAATTGAACTGGTGGCTGGGTTGGACCCAAACCTGCTCGATT
>NW_021424490.1:0-465 GCF_001605985.2 Dendrobium catenatum
TATTAAAAAATTTCTCCCAAATTACCTTTTTTTTTTCTCCTTGGTTCTTTTCTAATGAAGTTATTTGACAATCCAATGTTCTTTATAATTAAGACCTCATTGTTTTCTATCACTCTTTTCCTGGTAATCACTTTCCACTTGACTCCACTCTTCCTTCTCAAGATCAATAACTCCTTATTGCTTGCTTCTCATATCAAAATATTAAAGTTTTAGACTTCATTTCGAACAACTTTCATTGTTTTCTAAAACAGCTTTTTAATACACAAAATTATACTTCAAAAATTTTTTTAACTAAAAAGCTATTTTAGAAAACATTAAGAAAACTGTCACAAATGAAGCCTTTAGTGTTTAATAATGGAGCAGATAAAATGCTTGAACTTGATAATTTTACATCTAATTTTTAAGACTACTTCGAATATTATGAAAATTCATTTTATCAAAGCTATGATTATTTTTTCACACATA
>NW_021424491.1:0-212 GCF_001605985.2 Dendrobium catenatum
TGCAACTGAGATTTCATTAAATCATTAATTGTGACTTATTAATCTTTATATCGACTTGCTTACTCCGTTGTCTTATTATGTCTCCGTGCAATTCCGAATTTGTCTCACATCAAAGATGCTCTTGAATCTAAAAATTAAGGTATGTCGTTAGATGTGTGGCATCAAACGAGCTCGGGGCATCAAACGAGCTCGGGGAAGAGATGGTTTGAGAT
>NW_021424492.1:0-220 GCF_001605985.2 Dendrobium catenatum
TATATATTTAAATAAATATTTTTTTTAATCAAAACAGTGATGTATATTGTCCACATTGAATGAAGGCCTTCCCCTAAAAAAAGGGCTTTATTTGTAATCAACTACAAAAACTAGTTAATTCATTCAAACTGGGCAAGACCTTATAGTTTTCCCCCTTTTTAGGGGTTTTTATGTAAAAACTTTAGTGTCTCTTATAAACACTGCATCCCTTCTTATTTAT
>NW_021424493.1:0-613 GCF_001605985.2 Dendrobium catenatum
ATATGAGGTAGACCATGACAATGACCTCCAACAATAATACTAGGGTCAATAAAACCCATTTAAAAATATCAAAATTATCAATGATTAACTTTAACACATATTATATTTTCTAGGGTTGTCAAAATCGGGTCACGTTGGGTTCGAGTTCAATCCGGAACTTGACCCGACACTAGTTGACCCAACTCGAATCCGACCCATTTTTGCATGTGTGTCAGCTTTTTCAACCTGGACCGGCGCAAGTTGCAGAGTTGACCTGATCTGACTCGTGGCTGACACTCGAAGCGACGCGGGCAGCACAGTAACTCACCATGGGCAGATGCGGTCAGCATTGGCACTCGACGCAATAACGAGCAACGTAGATGTGACGGCGAGCAGCGCGTTTTTCCCGGGTTAACTCAGGTTTAGTTCGGATTTCTGAGTCAACCTGAACCCTACCTATTTTTTTAAATGGATCAAATCCTGTAACCCCAACTCGACTCATTTGCGAAACAGATTGACCAGGTCATATTCGAGTTGGATTTTTCGTTTGTATCAAATAATGACACCCCTAATATTCCCTCATTTGTCCGAAAGAATATCAATTCATCATATAGGTTGGGTTCTGACTTGAATG
>NW_021424494.1:0-231 GCF_001605985.2 Dendrobium catenatum
AAGAGATCGAAAGGATGCGTGTTGAGAGGTGCTGAAATTTGCCCCAAGCAGATATATCGTGTACCCATGTGCTGCTGGTTCGCCTAAACCGGTTTAATCCGGCTAGATTTTGAATCAGCATCGACCAATCTATACTACTATTATAAAAGCCGCTTGAATTTCCTTCCACACTAAATCTTAGCCATCCGTTTTAACTTCTTCAAAATTATCTTGACCATTCCTTGATTTAAA
>NW_021424495.1:0-309 GCF_001605985.2 Dendrobium catenatum
ATTATAATTTTCATATTTTTAATTTCTTAATAATAATTAATAATTAATAATTAACCCTTATTTAAAACATAAATATCATATAAGTTAACAGTATTAATACACAAATTTTATACAACATTTAACATATTTATTATCAAATATTTTTCAAAATTTGACTCAATAAATTTAGTAAATTCAAACTTAAAGAACTATGGAATCCTACCCTAGCTGCATCCGAACAGAAAAATTATTCTGTGCGGACGACGTCCGCACAGAATTATACGAGCCATCATACAGAACAGTACCAAGCCGCAACAAAAAAAAAAAAGA
>NW_021424496.1:0-353 GCF_001605985.2 Dendrobium catenatum
AAAGTAAATTTTTAGCACATAAATTTTTTTTTTTTTGAATTATAAATTTTTGTATTAAAAAGTTATTTTTGCAAAAAAAAATTTTGAGCTAAAATTTTTTATATCAGATAGTTTTTTATAAAACAATAAGAAAGCCGTCCCAAAAGAAGTATTAGGCTTCATTTGAGACTTTTATTTGTTACTTTTTAAAGCAAATTTTAATTATATAAATTTCTAGTTCAAAATTTTTTTTTCTAAAATGATGCTTCAAAAATAATAAAAAAATTACCCTAAATAAAGTCCTGATGTGGAAACAAATTAATTATTGCTAGTAATAAAATATTACATAGATAGACTTAGATCAATACCACTTA
>NW_021424497.1:0-283 GCF_001605985.2 Dendrobium catenatum
CACTTAAAATGGATGGTGGGGGAATGTATGATGGACCGATCAAGATCCCATGGTTTGGTCATCTCTGACCATCGTGGCCCTTGGTTTACTTAGTTAGAGAAGGTAGTAAACCCAATCTGACATAAAGATTCTTGTCAACAATTATGGGTTGCTTCGTTCAAGGGTATCTTGTAGATTTAGGATAAGTATGACACCGGTCAGGTAGGGGGCTCGACGAATCCACGTCGATGATCTGGTGACGGTCGTCGGACACGGCTCCAAGAACTTCTTGGAGGAAAGATCC
>NW_021424498.1:0-222 GCF_001605985.2 Dendrobium catenatum
AGTTCAGACTATCTCAAGGTTCCAAGGATTTTCAAAGCTTCTTGATCAACAACGATCTACACGAGGTAAAATCTATAGGACCAAGATATACCTGGTGTAATAATAAATCCGGTAGCAGTCGTATTTGGAAGAAATTGGACAGGTGCCTTATCAACTGCTCAGCATTAAACAGTATTCATTTAGCTATGGTCAAACACCTTCCTCGTATTGCTTCGGATCATT
>NW_021424499.1:0-257 GCF_001605985.2 Dendrobium catenatum
TTCATTTGTATAAGATTTTTAAATGTTTTTATTATATATTGTAAAGTAAAAATCTAACAATACGTACGCATCCCTAAACCCTAAACAAATAACTTTAAATTTCTTTTTCAAAAAAGAACAAAAAAGTGAGAGAAAGAGACTCATAAACAGCCGCAATGAAAGGAATTTAGGATAAAGCTAATTCACCTAATTCTATTTCAACCTTTTATATCAAATGCATTACCTAATTAAAAAAAAAAATATTTCATTCGTCAGTG
>NW_021424500.1:0-320 GCF_001605985.2 Dendrobium catenatum
GGATGATAAATATCGGCTAGCTCAAATTCAGGGCGATGCTCTGGACTATTTTCCTCTGATTTGAACTTATCGGCCAGGACGATCGTGAGATCGGCCTGGACGATCAAGCCAATTTTAAATCTTCCAGTTTACATTTAGGGCGATGCTCTGGCCGAAATTCTGAGTTTTGTACTGATCGGCCAGGCTGATGTCCATATCGGCCTGGGCGATATTGTCGGCAACTTGCAATTAATGAGCTCCTTTGAAGCTCATCTATTTAAGAGCTCTTGTTCAACATTTTGAAAAACCTTTTGACTATTGCCTTGACCTGAGAAGGCCTT
>NW_021424501.1:0-246 GCF_001605985.2 Dendrobium catenatum
TTTTATTTAACTCATCAAATTCATCAAGTAGAGTCATTTGATTTGAATCAATCATAGAATGATCTTTGAGAATAACTTCATGCTCTTTTGGTAAATTCAAAAATTCTAATTTCATGCTAGCATGTGTTTTCTTAAGTTTCCTATATGATGCATAAATTATTTTTTTCAGAAACTTCAAGAAGTTGATCATAGAAAAGCTCACATGCCTCTTCTTGATCAAGATTATTGTTTGCCATTAAGCACAAG
>NW_021424502.1:0-234 GCF_001605985.2 Dendrobium catenatum
ATCCGACCCGTTTCGGATTCGGGTCAACCCTAACCCGAAATTATCAGGTCGGGTTTTCGGGTCGGGTCCATTATTGACAGCTCTAGCAGCAGGCCTATGTTTGGAAGGGAAAGCTTTGGCTTCGTACCAATGTAGGGACATGCGACGACCCATACGGAGTTGGAGGGAGTTCAAGGATTGTTTGATAGAACATTTCCGAACCGGTAGGGGAGGAGATTTCTACGAGCAGTTCTT
>NW_021424503.1:0-275 GCF_001605985.2 Dendrobium catenatum
AAAAGTTTATTAAAAAACCTATTTTAAAATAGATAGTATATGTTGTAAATATAAGAAGTGAGAATTTTAACTTTTTTAGTCTCACACCACTTGGAGAACTTTCTTTACGTAATGTTTTTTTACTTTATATTGCATTTTGAGTTTGGATGAAGTAATATCTAGGGGTGTCAAAATCTTGTTTCGGGTCAAGTTTGGGTTGAACCCGACTGGAGAATCGTATTTCATCAAATGGTCTCTACTCGTTGACTTAATAAATATACATGTTAAAGAAGGAA
>NW_021424504.1:0-311 GCF_001605985.2 Dendrobium catenatum
TGCGAAATGGAGAGAGCGACGGAGAGGATATTGGTTCACGAACTGGAAGGAGGCGAGAGCTTGAGGATCTTCCGAACTGCAGGCGTGAGGGGGACGGTCGGTTTCTGGGCCTCTTGTGACACAAGGAGACAATGGAGGAGGTTTTGTGAACGGCAGGGAGGAGTCGGAGCGGGGGTTGTTCTGTACGTGTGAGTGAATGGAGAAGGGGTGTTTGTGAACTGCAGAGGAAATGGGCGGTGGGGTTTCATTTTTTCTGGACTTCGCGCGAGAGAGGGGGAGAGAGCAGTTCGGTCTTTTTGACTGGAGAGGAG
>NW_021424505.1:0-488 GCF_001605985.2 Dendrobium catenatum
CCTTAACCCCTTTACTCCCCTTGAACTTTTAGGAATGGGGAGGGTTAGACTATTTACTTTACTTAGGTCTTTCTTACAATTCCATAATCCTTCAGGCAAGGGGAAACTCTGTCCGTTGTGTTTTGGATTCCGTAGGAAAAACCCTATTTTAAGTCATTCAAAATTCCAATTCCCTTCAAAATGTGAAAAGCAATATAATTTTATCCAAGTTCCAAATCTTCATATGTTACCCCATACAACCATCTTATGGGCTAACATATGTTGACCTTTTGAGAAAATCTTTCTTTCGGCATGTATTTAGTCCCTTTATCTTCCTAACGTGTGTTGGGTGTGTTTTTTTCTTACCACTCAACATGTGTTGGAAGGTTGAAACAATTCTACAAGCCTTAGGTTTTAAATAACAAACTCTTTTCCACTTCTCTTAAAAAAGAAATCTAATTTTAATCCTCTTTTTAACTTTCAAAAAATTCAAATGACTGGCCAATTGA
>NW_021424506.1:0-263 GCF_001605985.2 Dendrobium catenatum
ATCTTGATCGAGCCCATCATCCATTCCCCCACCATCCCCTTTAAGTGAAAGATGGTGAAACTTCTATTTTAAATATCAAATCTCCAAATCTTCAAATTCTCCAAATTCCTAAAACTTTCCAAACCTTTACAAATACCAAAATCCAAACCCAATTTCCAAAACCAATTTTCAATACACAAACCCATGCTGCTACTATATGCCAAATAACACGTATCTTTATACGTATCTGATTGACGACTAGCCTTAATCGAAAGTTCTCTCTT
>NW_021424507.1:0-271 GCF_001605985.2 Dendrobium catenatum
TTTTTGGACATCGTCCCGGTGGATCGGCCTGGCCTATTAGGATCGACCTGGCCGATCCAGAGTAATTTTCCTTAAACAAATCTGGCAATTAAGGAAAACAATTAATGGTGATTTGCATGATCACATCGGCCGGGCCGATCACAAGTTCATCCGGGCCGATTGGACATCGTCCAGCTTCATTTCAAGGAGATGTTCAGGATGATTTTTCTCATATTTGAACTAATCGGCCTTGACGATTGTAAAACCCTTCAAAAAGCTGATTTTTTAGTGC
>NW_021424508.1:0-878 GCF_001605985.2 Dendrobium catenatum
CTTGGTCAATCCACCTTGTGTTTGAACACAAGTAAAATTATTTTCCCAAAAAAAATAAATTATTTTACTTTTATATTTAAAATCAAAATTTCTATAATTTATTTGATGAAAAACTTCATTAATTCTATTAACCCTAATGAGAAAGTTGTAATATGATCTCGCTGAGAAAAGATTTTATGTGTATATAATTCATTGAGTTGAGATCTTATTGGGGAAGATATCTATAGGATTGGCATTATATGCACTAATATGAAAATTGCCTATGAAGAAAAAAATGAGAGAAAGTTGTAATGAGATCTTGTTGGAGAATCGATGGTGTTTTTTTTTATAATTGTTAAGATTTAAGAAGCTATTTGGTTGTAAGTATTTGAAAATTAGATGTACTTTAAATACAATATAAAGTAAAATCATGTATTTGAAATATTTTGCAGTATTTTTTTGTTTATAAAAACATTAATTGATTATTTACAAAATAAAACCAATTTAATTGGGTTTGGGGTTATGTGGTAGCAGTTGAGTGGTGGTGGGCATCAGTAGCACTCGGTGGATCGATATTTGTAATGTTCTAAGATCTAAATTTGAAAGAATCGTCTATCTCATCTTATAATTAATCTAACAGATCTTCTAATAATCCATTAATATAAATAAGTCAAGCAAAAACGATGATAAATCATATACATCAAAATATAAATTATATTCATTTCTCATAAGTCATGTACAATAGTTGAATCAATACATTCATCAACCCATCTTTTTTAAATTTCTGACTCCAAAAGAATAAAATAAAAGATAAAACATTAAAATAAATCGTGAAGCTCTGATTTGCCTCATTCCACTAAATCTTGCCCTATTCCTAAAAATATTTAAAAATCACATAA
>NW_021424509.1:0-254 GCF_001605985.2 Dendrobium catenatum
GCTCGGTATTGAGCGGTATATGCTCGGTACACGCTCGGTACTGAGCAGTACATGCTCGGTACATGCTCGGTAATGAGCGATACATGAGTACATGCTAAGTACTGAGCGGTACACGCTCGGTACTGAGCGGTACACGCTCGGTACTGAGCGGTATATGCTCGGTACACGCTCGGTATTGAGCAGAATTTCAAAATTACTCTTATAATATAATTTTGTTCCGGGGACGCTGCCCCCGGAAACCCCCGCAGGGGCGC
>NW_021424510.1:0-688 GCF_001605985.2 Dendrobium catenatum
ATCTTTTTTATTTATATTTTATATTATTATTATTATTATTTCAACTTGATGAAGGTTGTATTAGCCATACTATGGGCATATATAACATGCCCTTTACTGTTTTATTCACTGACTTAGCCGTCATGAAATGGCCATCTCCACTATAATATTATTATTTAATGTTCTATTTGTCACCATAATTAAATTAATCATCAGCCCAAATGTCATTGTCCTTAGTTCTGGGAATAATTAGACGTGCATAAGCTTACTACCATATGGTGGTTAAATTATCTGGAACTTGTTTATTTCATTTTGCAGTTGAAATTAGCAGGTCCACATCAACAGAACAGACCACGAACCTGCACAGCCATCAATTAAATTAATCAAAGAGATTAAGAAAATGTTTGTGAATGGATCTTATTTACGTGGAGGACCCGTGCAGTCAGTGGGGAATGGCGATGGCCGGTCTAAGGCCAACGGTGGACCGGCCATGCAACGTTGAAATATTTTTTTTTTTAACGTATAAAAACAAATGTGGAGAGATCAGACGCATACATGATTGTGATTTCGAAATTATTCAAATTGTTGGCGATGAGGACTGCCCAACTCTTAGTTTAAATCAGTATTAGAAAGTCTAGTTACAGTCGTAGTTATAATTATCAGCTAAAGAGTTTGTTTGTTTGGGGTAGCTGCAGTTTTTAATAAAGTT
>NW_021424511.1:0-552 GCF_001605985.2 Dendrobium catenatum
GGGGGGGGGTGAATTGGTAGCTTAAAAATTTTAAGCCCTCTTTTAAAAATATGTTAAACCGAAATAAAATTATTTCTTTTAAGTTTTGTAGGAAATGTTTTTCAACCACAGAGTTTTTAAAATCTAAAAATTAAATGCAGAAATATAAAAACAGTAAAGTAAATGACATCAAATTTATAATGGTTCGGTCTAAAACCAGACCTACAGCCACTTCCCAGAGGCACCCTCTGAGTATTGCACTAATACCAATAGTGACTCTCTTCTGCACCCACAGCAAGGCGGAGAAGCCTTTACAACACACTCTTTTCACTGCTACCCGGTGCGGCAGAGAACCGTCATCCTTTTACACAATCCCCAGTGTTGGTTGAGAACCGTCCATTCTTTCACACAATCCATAGTGTTGGCCGAGAACAATCGTCCTTTCACACTCTCCTAGTATGGGTAGAGAACCCTTCTGTCCTTTCACATAATCCCCAGTATTGGCAGAGAACCGTTGTCCTTTCACACTCTCCTAGTGTGTGGGCAGAGAACCCTTCGGCTTTTCACACTCTC
>NW_021424512.1:0-293 GCF_001605985.2 Dendrobium catenatum
CACCCGCGCATCGTATGCTTTCGACGCCCTACGCCCTACGCCCTGTGCCTAGCCATGCAAACCTTGTGCCTTTTCGCGTGCGAACCTCACGCCCTGCCACGCGCCTTTGCTTGCACACCCCGAACTCCCGTGAAAATGCCCCTGGACCCCCTGTCGGCCCGACCACTTCCTGCTGCACGCCTGAGCCCTCTCCTGCGATTCCACGGCCAACCATGCTTGTTCCTTGTGTGCAGTGGCTCCCGCGTTTGGCCCGACCACACCTGCCCTATTTTTCATTCGCCTTACACGAAACC
>NW_021424513.1:0-267 GCF_001605985.2 Dendrobium catenatum
GTGAAACATACACTTTTATATAATGAGCTTAAATTTTTTTTTGGTGATAATAGCTTGGGTTGCGATTTTTACCTTACAGAGAGCCACTAATGCCAATGTTTTTTATCAGGAAGCTTCAAGAGGAGATGACGAAGACTTCTCCTTCAGACGTCATGGCTGGAGGAGCACCAGAAGTGTGACTTTGAGCGGAGGGCAAAATCTTATTTGCCGGACTTTGCTCGAGCTCATCGGAAATGATCACCAGAGAGGCTAGGAAGCAAGGGGAGA
>NW_021424514.1:0-959 GCF_001605985.2 Dendrobium catenatum
ACTTAATATTTATTTATTTTTAGCCAATTGGATGATTCTATTTACAAAAATATATATATGAAATCAATAAACAATTATTATTATTATTTAGTTAGATTAGTTAAATATAATCTAAACTATATTGTATATGAAATACCAATGGTGCATAAATGAGGCAAATTGCCCTGCAACATTTTGATGCTAGAAAACATAATTAATGATTGTTGCGGGCTAGAATATACACGATGATAGAGTTAAAATTATGTATTAGCGTTGTACGAATATTCAGCTCAAATACACAGAACACAAGATGTTTTTACGTGAAAAATCCTAGAAGGGGGGAAAATCACATGGTATAGCCCAGTCTAAAATGTTCCAGTAGCATTTGGGTAGATTACAATGGGCTAATTCGTCCCCGAGGGCGATCAAATTATAAATGTTAAATGTTTGGTTGAAATCTAGTGACCAATGGGGATGAAATTATAGCGTCACTTGATGGACTGGCATAATTCTAGTGCTACTTGAAAATTCAGGCATTAGTTGGTAGTCTGGCGTTGGTTTGGCAAAACTTCAGCATGGGGCAGTGATCCGGTGAAAGTTCGGCATCAGTTGGTGGTTCGACGGAACTCCGGATGTCAAGTGATGGTCTGGCAAAACTCTGGGTTTACTCTAGGCGTCAAGTGGTGGTCCAGTAGAACTATGGGCCTCATGTGGTGGTCCGGTAGAACTTCAGGCCTTAAGTGGTGGTTTGCTGGAACTCTGGGCCTCAGGTGGTGGTCATATAGAAGTATGGGCCTCAGGTGGTGGTCTGACAGAGATCAAGGCCTCAAGTGGTGTTCTGGTGGATGTGAATGCCTCATGTAGTGGTCAGGCAGAAGCCTGGGCCTTAGGTGGTGGTTTGGCGGAGCTCATGGCCTCAAATGATGGTCCGGCGGAGGTGAGGGTCACAAGTGGTGGTCCGGCGGAGCTCAGGGCCTCAA
>NW_021424515.1:0-256 GCF_001605985.2 Dendrobium catenatum
GTGTTAGCATTTTCATTTTTTTTATATATACTGCTTGGGATTTTTATTAGGATAACCATGCAGGGAGTCTAGAATTTTCTTTTATAAATGAATGTAAAAATTTGTAACAAGTTAAGAGTTGTGAAAATGCAACTTTGAGTGTGGATATTCTTATCCAACTCAAATTCTAAAAGAAGAAGGCATCCCTAAAGGGGAGGGTCTTCTTCCATTTGGAAGATCGAGTTGGATGGCTTTAGATATCCAAAGAGAAAAGGCA
>NW_021424516.1:0-291 GCF_001605985.2 Dendrobium catenatum
TATTCTTAGCCATTTTAGGTGGTAGGACCTTACCTGATCGCAATTGTATCTCTCGTATTGAGTCAGACTCAATGGAGGACTCATTTGGTTCAGGTGACATGGCTTGTGTTGGTTCAACAAAAAAGTGGTTGGGAAGTGTTCTCAGATTCATTTTCCGAATCCATGTAATAACCTCCTTCAGGAATAGCAAACACAGGCTCTTCCTCACACTCAAACTCTTCTCCAAAAGAAGGATCATCATCATTACTATTTTCAGAAATAAATAAAACAGAAGAAGAACGAGCGCTAGAA
>NW_021424517.1:0-208 GCF_001605985.2 Dendrobium catenatum
CTTCGTCAGGGATGTCCATTAAGTCCCTACTTATTTTTCTTAGTGATGGATGCATTTTCCAATCTTTTGGAATCGAGAGGCTTTACTGGCATAGCATTTGACCAATACAATCTTACACATCTGCTATATGCAGACGATGTGTTAATCTTTGGGGAAGCAACTGTTCAGAACTGCACTATTTTGGCCAACATTCTTAGGGATTTTGCTG
>NW_021424518.1:0-541 GCF_001605985.2 Dendrobium catenatum
TGAAGGGGTTTTTGCATAGAACGGTGGGTCCGTCCTATCTCGCTCTAGGTCATCGAACCGTTTGATTGTCTGACGGTGGTAGTCGGCTAAGTCTGCATGAGTCTCCTTGAGATGTTGACTAATGGCGCCCAATTGACTTGCAACCCAGTCTAGAGCCCTTCCAAGTTGATCTGAATCCATGCGCTGATACCAAACTGATGTAGAACGGGGAGGAGGCTTGATTTCTAAATGTCCTGAAGAGCAAATCGAGGGGTCTAAACAGCCGCTTTTGACTCTTAGAAGTCTTGGACAGCAACTCTTCTTCCAACACAGCAGCTAGAGGTCTTCCAAGGGCTGAAGAAGAATGGGGGATAGCAGTTTTTTCACTTCCAGATAAGCAATTTCACGTTCCAAACCTTCTTAGCAAGAGGTGTCAAGTGCTTGAACTGCGGAGCAGTAACTAGGAGAAGTCTGGACAGCAACGGATTGAATTTTGGGGCTGGCCAGCTAGAGTGGAGCTGCAGAAAAAACTGCTGGACAGCAGTTTAACAGCCTCCAGAAT
>NW_021424519.1:0-362 GCF_001605985.2 Dendrobium catenatum
AGTGTCATTTTGGTTAATGTTAGTTTGTAGTTTACTCTTTATTGAATTTTCGATCATTTTATATGAACTAAAATTGATTTTATTATGTTTTATGCAATGATCTTGATTTCATAAATATCTCATTTAAATTTAAATTCCTAACCGCCATAAATCCTGATATATGTTACCAAATAGTTTCTCAGGATTTAGCATTTAGCATACCAAACAATTTTCATGATTTAACACATTTCGGATTAACTAAAACCGGATTTATAAGATTTATTAAATCCCACTAAAGTTAAATCCCACTTGTTGTCAAACAGCCCCAAAGTCTCCACAAGCAGATTCAAAACGAATAACTGTAGATAAATAGGAAGATGCCT
>NW_021424520.1:0-1175 GCF_001605985.2 Dendrobium catenatum
GGTTGAATAATTGCTAGTTGATATTGTTGTTATAAAATATTATGTTATAAAATTTATGATAATAATATATGTAAAGATAACTAAAAGTTGATTTCATTGATGCTAGTTGGAGATGACTAACATGTATGGGATTGTGGGCCGACTGGCTTTTTTTTTTAATATTATGTTGCAAGGACTCTTATTTAGTGTGATTACTAAATTGCATATTACTGTTTCATTATTACTATATGACTTTACTATTACTATATTAATTTCTTGTCGTTCTAACTGCTACTATTATTGTACGACTCTATTGTTACTGTCATTGACCAAACTGTTATTGAATAACTGATTCTAATACTGATTCATTGATACTACTACTGGTTATTGATCTATTGTCACCAATTATAGGATATACTCATCTTGCGATTATATATATATGGTTTTGATGGTCTTCATCGAGGCTTTGATTCTATTAATTTATACGATTTTTGTACTGATTAAAAAGTACTATTACGAGGATTATTTTATTAATTTGACATCCATAATGATTTATTGGTTTTTACACTATATTATTTTACTGTCTACAAACTTTGCTATTATTGTATGTGAGTTTTATTATTTCTATACTGATTCATGATCACTGGTTCCTACTATTATAAATTGACCGATGACATGTATATTGTTTTTTTATTATTCTTTGAGTTCATGTATTGAATTTAGTAAGATATTGGATTTTTTAGCTCATTATATATAATTTAAATAATTTCAAGTCATGACAGAGGATCAGAAGTATAAGATTGATCAAAATTTTTCGAGTTTATTATTATTTTGTTTCTTTCTATTTTGTAGTTATTATTTTGTACTCGAGATTGAAAGATATATAATAATTATAATTCTTAAGTATTGTACATGATTTTTTTTAGTAATGAATATATATGTATATTGATGTTTGATCAATATCTTTATTTTTGTTGAAATTTATACCTATAAAATAGATTAGATAGCTCTGGGCATTATTGATTAAAAGATAAAAAGAATAATTATTTGAAATTAGATTATGAGAACATGATATACTAAATAACATAAAATTCATATCCTTTCATTAGGGGTGCCAATTTCGGGTCACGGGTCGGGTTCGGGTCGAACCCGAAGCTGACCCGGCACTACTCGGGTCAACCCGAACCCGACCCGTT
>NW_021424521.1:0-358 GCF_001605985.2 Dendrobium catenatum
ACGTTGAACAAGAGCTCTTAAATAGAAGAGCTTCAAAGAAGCTCATTAATTGTAAGTTGCCGACAATATCGTCCAGGCTGATATGGACATCGGCCAGGACGATCAGTACAAATCTCAGAAGATCGGCCAGAGCATAGCCCTGAATGCAAACTGGATGATTTAAAATTGGCTTGATCTTCCGGACCGATCTCACGATCGTCCCGGCCGATCTCACGATCGTCCCGGCCGATCTCACGATCGTCCCGGCCAATCAGTTCAAATTAGAGGAAAATCGTCATGAGCATCGCCCTGTTTACAAGCTGGCCGATCCCGATCGTCCAGAAGTAACTAAGGATTTTGAATATATCGTCCTGGCCGA
>NW_021424522.1:0-296 GCF_001605985.2 Dendrobium catenatum
GGACGATCAGTTCATGGCAAAAGTCAGAGAGCAAATCATCCTGGAAATTAATTATCATCCTGAGAAATCGTCCCAGGCCGATTGGGATTTGTTCAGATCGTCCAGGACGATTGTGCGATCGGTCGAGCCGATCAGTGTATTTTAAAGCTGAAATCAGCTCATTTTGAAGAGAGAGAAATCAAATTTTATAAAAAAATATCTTTGAGGAGAGAGAAGATCGAGAGAAAAGTTGCAAAAGTTGATTTTCGGGCGACGCCGCGCCGTTTTCGTCCGACGAGATTGTTCGAGAAAGTGGT
>NW_021424523.1:0-254 GCF_001605985.2 Dendrobium catenatum
CAATCAGATTATCAGAATCTGATTGAGAAATTTGATAAACTTGAGACTCATGTTGATCAAAGATTTGATCAAATTGATGCTCAACTTATGCAGCAACAACAGGACATTGGTAGCATCAAAAATGAAGTACATGAAATCAATACAAATGTTATGTTGATGGCCTCCTACTTCAACCTTTTTGGTGGCATTCCTCCTCCTCCTCCAGAAGAATAGAGAATGAGAGATGATTTTGTGTTTGTTGTACTTGTGTTTAG
>NW_021424524.1:0-291 GCF_001605985.2 Dendrobium catenatum
GGCGTGATCGTGAGAACCATCAGTTCCATCGCGGCCAACCGACTAGGTCGCAACTCATGAGAGAGCAGATCATCAGCGCCTCAACGGGATTGGGCATAACTGCATGAGCTATAGTGAATGGTTATCCAGGTCAAAACTTATCAACTCACAGGTTTCCGGGTCAACATAACTCGACCTGTTTTTGAAATGGGTCGGAAATCCAAACCCAGACCCTACCCATTTTACAAACAGGTTGACCTGAACCAGGAATTTTTCGGGTTGGGTTTTGAGTGGTGTCAACTTTTGACACCC
>NW_021424525.1:0-918 GCF_001605985.2 Dendrobium catenatum
AAAGAAGAAAGAAAAGAGTGAAGTAATCCCAATTCAAAAGTAGAGATTCTTATCTTTGAACACCAAGTGAATCCTTCACGCTCTAGTGGTAGGAATCCTCCTTTGAATGCTCTCTCACACTCTCTCCTTGACTTTTCTTTCAATAGACACGAAGATCAAATGGCAAAAAGTTTGGGTGGCAGTCTAATTTGAACTATATATATAAAAGATAAGAAAAACCGTCCAAAAACTGCAAGTTTTTAATTATGTATGCAGTGGATCGTCCCGTACGATCGTGGATCGTCCTGGAAGATTTTACTTAAAGTGCCAAAAATGAACCTAATATAAATTGGTACGAACTATGTTCATACTCGCTCATCGTCCCGTATAAACTATGTTCGTCCGGTATGAAATGATATTTCA
The DNA here is from genome assembly GCF_001605985.2 of Dendrobium catenatum. NCBI lineage: Eukaryota > Viridiplantae > Streptophyta > Magnoliopsida > Asparagales > Orchidaceae > Dendrobium > Dendrobium catenatum. Next base: position 403 of record NW_021424525.1, read on the forward strand.
TAGGTCAGTTTCCAAAAATTCTACAGGACGTAACCGACTGACTTCTGTCGGTTCAGTTCATCTTGGGATGAATAGGTTTCGTCCTGGGATGATTTTAAACAGAGAGGTTCGTCCAGGAATGAAAATATATTTCGTCCTGTACAATCTTATACAGAGAGTTTCGTCCCGGCACAAAAATTAATTTCATCTTGTACGAACTCATACAGAGAGTTTCATCCCTGTACGAAGATTAATTTCATCCTGTACGAACTCATACAGAGAGTTTCGTCCCGATACGAAAATTATTTTTTGTCTAGACGAACATTGCGAGTGAGAATCCAGAGAGTTTCGTCCCGGTACAAAAATTAAAATTTGTCCTGGACGAATAGGACTTAGAAAATTTTCTCCTCGTATGTTCAGTCTGTTGCTCTTCTGAGGGGCTAATTGACATGATCGTCCCATACGAACATGGTTCGTCCCGTACGATCAATTCAAAAAAACTTGTCCCCTAAGAGTGTGTTGTGATTTTTTCACTCA
>NW_021424526.1:0-263 GCF_001605985.2 Dendrobium catenatum
GGGGGCTTGATATACATAACACTTAAAATTATCACATTTATATGTTTACCCCATAAGATGAATTATCTTTGTAAATTTCTATTAATAGAGTACTTTACTTTATAAAATTTAAATATTAAGTATATAAATCAGATAATTTTTTTTTTAGAGCATTTAGGTCAATTAAGATAAACTTACATATGCATCAAATATATAAGATTGAAACTCAAGATTTTTTATTTGATAGTCAAAGCTCACAACCAACATGTCAAGATGAGCTCCAT
>NW_021424527.1:0-225 GCF_001605985.2 Dendrobium catenatum
GAACTTAAATCAAGCCCTCGAAGCATAGTTTTAAACTCTATGATATTGTTTAATGTACCAATAGATCTCTGAATATCGTGTGCTTATAGTCAAAAATGAGTGTGGGATAAGTGGAATTTAATGAGTTCAAGATCATTACAACTTTGCTCAAATGATTATAGTTGGCAACTACTGTCGCTCAATTATCGTTTCGCAATCACTATCATCCTCTAACAATCAAAATTG
>NW_021424528.1:0-411 GCF_001605985.2 Dendrobium catenatum
ATGAAAGAATGAAGAGTTTAGATCACCTTCTTTCAACTATTTAGATTTAGCCCTTTGTTTCCACCAAGTGTTAAGCCTAGCAAGAGTAGAGTTAAAATCAAAAATTTTGTTTCTAAGTATCATACCTTTACTGATAGGAAAGTTATGATCTGAAGCCTCCTCGGTTTGCAAATCCTCTATTACTTTCTTAAGAATCTTCTTAAGATCTTCAAGCTTTTGATGTTTGGCTTTGCTCCAAAAAAATAGAGCTTTTAAAACTCTATTAAGCCTCTTGTTTAGAGATTCCATATCATTACCTTTCACCAGTTTTGTCCATGAATTTCTGACAATAGCTGCCGCTGCTTTATAAGAAATCCATATATCTTCAAATCTTCGAATTCTGTTGCCAGCAGGAGGAAGATCAAAAAGCTT
>NW_021424529.1:0-598 GCF_001605985.2 Dendrobium catenatum
AATATATAAATGCTTATTAAATTATTGTTCAAATATCGATTTATTTGTTGAAATTATGATTTTATTCTTAATTTTTATTCTCATGCTATTATATTCTGTTTGATGAAAATATATTCCCAACTGCCACACTTCCTCCACTAAATCAGTCCAATAACTATCCCAACAACAACAACAATTTATCCTCCTGTTAGTTTCGACATCTTGCATTCCCCCATAATTACCATTTAATATGCCTTCATCCATTAAATCAACCAAACAATAACATACTATACCTTCTCACTTTTCATTTTAAAAAATTTTGTCTTCTTTTGCCTTTATTGAGATTTTCAATCAACCCACTAATAAATGTGCTTCACTAAATACCTCCACCCTCACTTAGTAGTACATCAAATTACAAACCGATTCAAAGTAGCCATCTCTAGCTAAAATACATCCTAAATCTTGTCAATACCATTTCAAACACTAATATCACCTGACATTCTAGATTTATCTGCCAACGACATTGGTGTACAACCATGTCCTAAGAAATTTAAGCCCTACATACATACGAAACATCGATCCTAGTTCCTCACTCATTGAGTCAAAGCCTTTTTAGATG
>NW_021424530.1:0-275 GCF_001605985.2 Dendrobium catenatum
TGTATTTTGTAGCAAGATATTCTAATGTAATTTTTTTTACCTATTCTCTATGTAATAGTTTTTAAGAATAGTTAAAAATTGACAATCTCTTTAATCATATGGTGAATTATAGAGAAAAAATACTATTAAATATTTAGCTGATAATTCATATATGGTTAATTAAAGAATCTTGTGTTATTCATATTTTTTTTTATTTTTTTTTATTTTTTTTTTATTTTTTTCCAATTTTTTTTTTAAGAAGCATATATTAATAATAAAAAATACGATTACAATAA
>NW_021424531.1:0-377 GCF_001605985.2 Dendrobium catenatum
TTTTCCCTTTGGACTCCTCGTAGTGAGTGCTCCAAAGGATATCCAAATGAAAAAGGAAACCCCCTGTGGGGGTTTACTTTTCCCTTTGGATTCCTATCTATTTAAAAATGCCTTATTTTAAATTTTCACAACATTTACTATCAAATACATGACACTATAAAAACAAAAAAAACTAGACTCTCCTGCAGGGGTTATCCTAAGCAGTTATAATAAAAATTTCATCCAAGCAGTTATATATGTGAATTAAAATGCGCACATCAATCACTTGGCCGTGCTCTGATTATTGGGGGCTAAGCAGCTGAAGCAGGTACCTAAAGCAGTTATATATTATTAATTTTAGCCCCTTTAGCAGCATTATATGAGCACGGCCACCTGCA
>NW_021424532.1:0-377 GCF_001605985.2 Dendrobium catenatum
AATAGCGTTCAAATACCCATAAGGGCAAAAGTGGAAAAAATTGAAAATAAAATAAACTACTACATAAAATGACTCAAAATAAAACTCATGATCGTGGTCGTCAATCTCTGGCGTCTCCTGGTGGTACTCGTGTTGAAAATGCTGACGATGTCCTCATCATTCTCCCCAAGTGGGAGAAAACTCGACCCTGTCGAGTAAGCGTCTATAGAGCTCTCGTACCACTCTAGTAAGTCGGGGTCCACTCGCTGCAGCTTGTCACGATCAACCCATGTGTTCCCCTGCTCCCGGTTTCCCTGCTCACTGAACTAGATACCTTTGTTGACCATCATCTCTAGTGGAATTTGAGTTCATCACTAAGTATTGTCTCAATCTTCTCT
>NW_021424533.1:0-290 GCF_001605985.2 Dendrobium catenatum
TGCTGCGGTCTGTAGGGTTGTATGGAAGAGGGTTGAAGGCACCTTCTATGTATGAGTTGAGAACATGGATTTTAAAGGAGGAGCTGCAGAACACAGAGCGGAGCATTGATGAGATTAAAAGGACATGGATTAAGACTGGTGTGACCATTATGTCAGATGGATGGTCTGACATGAAGAGCAGGAGCTTTATTAACATCCTTGTCAACAATCCCTACGGCACAGTGTTCTTACGATCAATTGAAGCTTTAGATGATGTGAAAAATGCTACATTCATTTTCAATTTACTTGAT
>NW_021424534.1:0-609 GCF_001605985.2 Dendrobium catenatum
TTATCCAGGGAAGCCTTTTCTAACAGAGCAAAAACAATAATTTATGAATGAATGTTTCAAAAAATTTAATAGAAAGTAAGTTTACTTGCGCTATGGTTGCGCTATTGTTGCGCTATTGTTGCGCTTTAACATTATATTTTTCTTTGTTTTTTGTAGGGACCACTTAATATTTGCATCTGGAAACATAAAAATAAAATGATTAGATATTGACTTTCTGCTGACAAATGATTGGTTAGCAGATAACCATGTTGATGCTTTTGCTTTCTTTTTACTTGAGCAGAGTAGGATAATGGCAGACAAATTTTAACGTTACTTGTACATTTCTCCATTATACATGGTAAGTATAAATATTATTTTAATATATTTTTTCACGTTTGTTTTTTCTTATATAACTGAATTATTGTAGGTATACAAGTCATTAAATTTGGATTATCAAATTTTTATCCAACACATTAATCCAGTTTGAGTTAAAGAAAGCAAACTTATTATTCAACCCATAATTTTCGAAAAGCATTTGGTTCTTCTTATAGAAAAATTGAGGGAGAAAGTCTAGAAAAAGTATGATTCATTACCAAATCCTGAACACAAAAATATTTATCATACAATTGT
>NW_021424535.1:0-269 GCF_001605985.2 Dendrobium catenatum
ATGGCCCTTTGGGCTATGATGGCTTCGTGGGCAACCAATGTCTCTGTTGGCTCTGTGGGATTCTGTAATGATTTGGGCATTGATGCCTCTTGATGTAGATCTATTTTCCTGAGTCCTATTTTTCTGTAATTTTATTTTTCTTTTGGGTGATATAGTTTTTCTTTACTTGTAACTTTTACTTATAACCTTTGGTGATTAATATAAGGGCCTTGCCCCCATTTTTCTCAAAAAAAAAAAAAAAAATTTATTGCATCGAAAATGATAACGCA
>NW_021424536.1:0-2794 GCF_001605985.2 Dendrobium catenatum
ACATTTACATACATTTCATTCACTATAAATTTTAAAAATTTTAATAACATATCATTTATTGAATACACGGAAGCATCTAAACTTCAAGTTACTTCAAATATGAACTTATAGAGCCACTACATAAACCAAAATAAAAACTCATTGAACTGTCTACATACCTCAGACATAGGCTGACACACATATTTAAAAACTAGCATATAAAATCAAAATTCCTGCAACTTAGTCTTATTCAACCTTTTCTTTTCCCTTTCTTGTAATAGCAATCAATAAGAAAGATATTGCTAAGCTATGAGACTTAATAAATTATGTAAATTAAGTAATAGTTAAAATATAATACTTGTAATAAATTTAAATATTAAAATCATCATTGATTAAACTTACCATTACTTATAAAATATCATAAAATTATAATTAACATTTGCCATTACTTCTTCTAAAATTTACACTGAATACCAACTTTTATCTGTAAAAGATTTGACTATACTTTCATAATCTTATTCATTGGAGCCTAGGTAAACATGACATTATCGTCATTAAATTATATAGAGATCCATTTTGCCCCACAAGCTATGCATGTATCATATTCTATGGTGTCCCTTTTCCCTCACTTGCAATGTAGTCTCATATATGGGAACCCTTTTGTCCACATACAATTGTAACTTATACGTCGTTTATAGCCAAACTTTAATTTTAAATTGATATTCACTAAACTTTTCAGTATTCATAAGTCATACTTAAGTTGTTGCATGATTCATAATTAATTCTGTTATAATCGGTATATAATTGAAATGCATATAATATGCAAAGAAATTGACATCTTTACAAAACAATATCAAATAGGAAAATATTTAAATTATCATACTAAATTTTATTTTACACTTTCCTGATTAACTTATATATCTGATTATTCATACATGAAAACTTTAACGAAAAATCTTTTCTATACATTAAACAAATTTAATAACCTTTGTCTTTAATGCATTCCAAATTATCCTTCATACTTATAATTGAAAGTCACTATATTTGAATATAAATACATTACTTACATCCTTTAAGATTCGTCTTTTCAATTCCTCCACCTCGCCATCTTTCTCCAATTATAAGTAACATACACATCTAAATCTTAGTGACAGTTTATTAAAAAATTTCATTCAACCAATACTGCTAAAATTTCATTCAACCAATACTGCTAAAACTTATTATTAAAAAATTTCATTCAACCAATACTCCAAAAACTATGCCAAACTGGATAACAATAATTCTTGCACTGCAATGTTCTGAACTGATCTACAGTGCCTGTAAACAATGTGCCGAAACCAACAACAATGGTTTCTGGACACTGTCAAAAACTCTCTGCTTGCTATGCTTGAAACAGAATAGAGAAAAGGATTTAGCGAGATAATAGCAAATAGTAGATAGGTACAAGGAAGGACCACCCTAACTATTTTATGCTAAAGATAATATCCATTCAATAATGATTACTAAGTTATAATAATTTAAATCTTATACCATTTAATTTTAAATCTTTTATTAACTCATTTTACTGTAATCTGATAATATTAATTTTAACAATAATTTATCATTAGTTTAAATGAAATTTTACAACAGTTTAATTGACTTAAAATTTTACATACCTATAGTTTTTTGGTCTTACAAATATTTCCTCCTTAATTGAATTTCGTCCCCGAAATTCAACTTTTCATACTTCTTCAAATAGATGAGGAAATCTTGATTCAAATCTGTCTCTTTTTTTCATGTAGCTTTTTTTACTGACATATGCTTTCACTTTACTTTTACAAAGGGAATTATTTTGTTTCTCGGTTTATGAATATCCTTTTCCAATATCATTTCAGATTTTTCAATATAATTCAAATCTTTTTGAAGTTTAATGTCAATTTGAGGCATTCTTTGATTTCTATTTGTAACCCATTTCATTAGCATTGAAATATGAAACACATTATGCACATCAGATATGTCAGTGGGTAATGCTGATTTGTAAGCAATTTGTCTCATTCTTTCAATTATTTTAAATGGGATAATGTATTTAGGACTCTGCTTTCCACCTTGACAAAATCTAAAAACACCTTTCATTGCTCTCTCCTTCAGGAATACAAAATTTCTCACTTCGAATTCTACCAATTTATGCTTTGGATCATAATATTTCTATTGATGATCTTGAGCTGCTTTTAATATGTCTCTAATTAATATGACCTTTTTAGTAGTTTGATCCACTAATTGTGGATCCAACATTTTCCTTTCACCAATTTCAAACCAACTCAATGGAGTTTTGCATTTTTTGTCATATAAAGCTTCATATGGAGCCATGTTGATAATGATTGGTAGCTATTATTATAAGTGAACTCTATCAATGAAACATGGTCTTCCCAACTACCTCTAAAATCAAGAATACACAATCTTAATAAATCTTCCAGTACTTATATCAATCTTTCTGATTGACAATCTGTCTGTGGATGAAATACAGTATTGAACTTCAATCTTGTGCCCAAACTTTCATATATACTCTTCCATAATTTGGATGTAAAACATCCATCTCTATCTGATATAATAGCTTTAGGAATTCTATGTAATCTGATTATTTCCTTTGCAAATAACCTAGCCAACTTCTCCACTGAATTAGTTTGACAGATATGTAGAAAATGGGCTGACTTAGTTAGTCTGTCAATCACAACTCATATAATATCATGTCATTGCCGTAACCTAGGAAATCCTATAATAAAATTCATAGCTATTTCTTCTCATTTCCATTCTGGAATTGGTAGAGATTATAACATAC
>NW_021424537.1:0-307 GCF_001605985.2 Dendrobium catenatum
AGTGATACTTTTATTTTTTATATATTTATTTTTAATTTCAAATTTATTTAGTCTTATTGAAGGATAGTTTTAATTTAAGTATTTTTTTTATTTTATGATTTTTATTCAAATTTTAAGAGTTTGAAGTTTTATTTTCAATATAGGCTTTTTTAAAAAAAATTAAATATACAAAATGTATCCTATAGTAAATATTGCTATTTAAAGCATCCTAGACAAGTAAGGTGTATATCTCAATTTTATAATGTCTTAGAAAGCAAATAAAGTGTTTTATGATTATTATTCAAAATTAAAGAAACCCTAATTCATA
>NW_021424538.1:0-208 GCF_001605985.2 Dendrobium catenatum
ATCAAAATTATTTTTCTTCTTCATAAATTATGGATAAATTCATTACATTGAGCAATCCATAAAATAAAAAACTCTAATATTTTTTATCCTTCTTTCTAATATTTGGTTGTTTCTTTTCAAAAAATTGTATCAATTGAAATTGTTCACAAATAACAAGTCATTCCACACCAAACAATAAATAAAAAAGATAAGTATTAGTCTTGATTGA
>NW_021424539.1:0-1793 GCF_001605985.2 Dendrobium catenatum
CAAATCAAGGGCTCAAAGTTCTGTTGGAAGGTTCAAACCACAATTTGAGTTACCAAACGGTCTCTGATTTTGACGAGCTTATACTCGAATCGAACGGCTCAACGAGACAAATCCAATGAACCCAAGATCATTGAATTCCAAAATCATTAAGGTCTTAAAATGTCCAACGAACGGTCCACAATCAAAGGGTTCAGCAATAACCCATCACCACCCACTCCCCCTCAACCCAAAAAAAAAAACCGTCCAAGCCTCCCTCCTCTCATACATGACACGTCCATGCCTCCCTCCTCTCATACATGATATGTCCAAGCCCCTCCTCTCATCCAATCTCCAGCCCTAGGAACCCCAAATGAACCCCTCTATGCTACGGCCTGTTCAACCAGAGGAAACAAAAAGTGGTAAACTTTCTTTTTTAATTTCTCTTACATTTTGTTTATATCAACTTCTATGGCTTCTTGAAGGAATGAAAAAGTTATGTTCCTTGATTCTTTTCTTTAAAGGAAATTAAAGAAAGAGGGTTTTATTTCTTGTTAGTTAAGATAAGAGTTGGATCATGAGTTTTCTATGATTCAAATTTCTGTTAGATTTACAAAAAGAGTATGGATCATTTTTTTCTTGAATAAATAGTTTTGTCCTTAACACAAATGATTTTCGGGTTTGGGAGTTTAATGGCTGCATTTCTCATTTAGTTTGAAACTAATGTTTATTTTTGTGTATGATCTGCATTATACTTTCTCTCCTCTAGTTATGTTTTTTTAAGAGAAAATGGTACATGGAATAGGAAAAGCAAGTGAATGCGAAATTCCAACAAAACTTCAATCTAAAAATCCTTAAAGCTATGTTATTATTCTTTTTAGGGCCGATCTACACCTAATAAATAGATTAATCATTTATTCAATTACTTATATATATTATATGAATATAATATTAGTATTATATATTATGATATATATTATATAATATATTATATATATATATATATATTATATTAAATATTGTAGGATTTTTTTTTAATATGCCAATTTTGCCACTCACACTTGTCCTTGTAAGTTTTATCAATTATATTTTGATAGTGTCTTGTTATTTGCATGAAGTTTGTGCTAACAGGTAAAGAAGATGGAACACTTTATGAATAATATCCATTGCTCTCATTACATATGAGTATGGGCATTCGCATATCTTATAAATTATCACTCTTGAAAATAATTAACCCATATAGTAAAGCTATGTCTTTAATGGAGAGTGGAGAAAATAGTGAATTCTCAAAAGCATTAGTTATCTTTCATATGCAAGATGTTGATTGGAAGAGAATTTGGAGATCTTTTTCAAACTGTTGTCATTACTTTGACAATCTATAGTGATAAATGCTTGTATAAAATGATCGGCAACATTTCAGATATGTGGATTTTGAATGGTGTGTGTTTTGAAATTTTTTTTTTATGTGAAAAGTTGGATAAAGTAAAGTGCTTTGGAAAGTACATGTGTTGAAATAAAATGTTTGAAAAGGTGATGTGTGTGGAAGGTAAAAGCAAGGTTTATGGTTTTGGAAAGGTGGAATGTTTATAATACGGAGAGGTGATTTGTATATTTCTTTAGAAAATGAAATATGCATGGAAAAGCAAGGTGCATGATTTTGTGAGAAAGGTGTATGTTGGAACACTAAGAATAGTGAAAATGTATGTTTTGAAAGATGGAACTTGAAGTTTGTGAAAAGTGAGAATTGGAGATTGTATGTTTTAAATGTAGAAGTGTATGTTGGAAAGGTATTGTACTAGAAAGGTGAAAAGTAAAGT
>NW_021424540.1:0-200 GCF_001605985.2 Dendrobium catenatum
AGCATCCATCCAAATTTTGAAAACCCTCAATGAGAAATGAAAGTCTGCAAAGTTTATGCAGGAGCACACTGGGGAAAGCGAAGACGGAATGATTCTATATGTAGAGATGAAAAATATTCGTATAAGAAAGGTTGTCATTCACCGTCAACTGATTGCAGTATATGCAGGTAGAGGTATGAGAACCCTATCAGGAAAGCCCT
>NW_021424541.1:0-245 GCF_001605985.2 Dendrobium catenatum
AAATCATATCAGTCAATGGTCAATGAATCTATGCAACAGAAATCCAATAGTCAATAAAGCCAGTCAATGCAGTGGCAGGCGAATCAATAAATCTAGCTCAATCAATCAGTACGTGAAATCTCAAGAGAATCCGTCGATCAATCAAATCAATCGTATCGAACCAATCTATCGTATCAAAGCAAATCTCTAATATCAAGTCGGTAAAATAAATCAGAAAAGCAATACGATAAATCAATGCCAAGTTC
>NW_021424542.1:0-359 GCF_001605985.2 Dendrobium catenatum
CTTTAGTGTACCTATGTGTATACAAACTATGGTGCATCTACGGGGGTACTTTGAAATATTTGTAAACGCCTTTTGTCCACTTGCATGGATGTTCCGGATCCAATGGCAATTTTATCTGGATGTTATGAGGCATTTCATCATCTTGATGTTGACTCCCCTTTCTTGTTCACGGGAAGGTCTTTCTTGAAATTCGTGGCTGCAGCTTTGAAAAGAACTCCTTTTAACATCACCAGTATAGCAGACCTATTATTTTCGGTGTTTGTGGATACCAGAACTGTTTTCTTCCTAAGGATAGGACCAAGAAGAAACTTTGGAACACTAGGAAGTTTAATTATAATTTATTCAAACATTGCTTTCGT
>NW_021424543.1:0-584 GCF_001605985.2 Dendrobium catenatum
AATTCTCTCAAGTGTGTGTGTGTAGGGTTACTTAGCACCAGTCTCTTTGACCATTAAAAATAGACTCAAGAAGAGAAAAAGAAAGTACAGACTAACTCAACCCTAAACCTCCGTAATCTTGAACTGGCTTCGTTTGTTCGTCTGATCTTCGATTCCTGAAAAGTTAGAAGCAACATGCATTCCAAGAGAATCAATAGTGTTTATCAATCATCAAAACATAAGTCATGAAAATAAATTTGCAACAAGTGTCATCACTCAAACACTGATCTCTCCCAAAAAGTGATCGAAAAGAAGCATCAGTAAAATAGATTGGGAGTTCAATGGGAGGATCAAGATGAATCAGGTTGTACTTCTTTTCAAGGATATAAGCAATAAGATGTCCTAAGGCCACATTATTTTTCCTCTTATGATGTGGAAGACAAATCTTAGAAAGGTTGTACAAGTAATTCATGATGAGTTGGGATTCATCAATTAGTTTTTCATTCATAATAAGATATGTGACAGTGGATAGGAGTTGAGTCATTTTCACTTGATCACCAGCTTTAGGAATAATAGAAGTTCTTAAAATGTAGTCGATGATCTAG
>NW_021424544.1:0-451 GCF_001605985.2 Dendrobium catenatum
AATTCAGAAGCTTTCTGAAGAGGAAGCAGAAGAGACGTCGGCATTGGAATAGAGGTAAATTTAATATAAATACCAAGGTTTCAAATAATGTGATTTGCTATGAGTGCAGGAAACCTAGTCATATCAAGACTGAATGCCCAAAACTCAAAGCCACTCCTAGCAAGGAGAAGGTAGAGGAAAAACCAACTGTAAAGACAGGCAAGAAGAAGTTTCAAAGAGCTTTATGGGCGGACTCATCTTCAGATTCATTAGAGACTCAAAAGGAAGAGGAAGTCACTAATATGTGCTTAATGGCTGATAGTTGTGCTCATTCATGATGAACTTTTTGAAGTTTTCTGAACACATGCATGATGTATATAGGAAAATGAAGAAAATGCATGCTAGTCTAGTTTAGATTTTGATGAATTACAAAAAGAACATGAAATTCTTAGGAATGATCATGCTTTAATTG
>NW_021424545.1:0-342 GCF_001605985.2 Dendrobium catenatum
GGATCCGGTGGCGTGATATTGCTCCATGTTTAATTGTCTGTTGCTTTACACAGGTAGATTATCGTGCATTAATGAGTCTCCTGCTATGGATACAGACACTTGCATTTGTTGTAGTTCTTCTGTATCCTCTCACATGCAATATGTTATAATGGCTCTTCGACAACCGCTTGTAGGCGCTTGCATTAGCTGCATGCCCTCCATCTCTGCTTGTATATGACATGTTGAATGTAATACGGTTTCCTGCAACAGTCCGTAGATATTTGTGCTTCGCTACATATTTTCTGCTTCTGTTTGTAGAGGGCCTTTGTATTTGACTGATATTAAGTGGTTGCTGGCTGTAGG
>NW_021424546.1:0-253 GCF_001605985.2 Dendrobium catenatum
TGGGTTCAGTCATTGAGATAAAGGCAGAGTGGTTCAACTCCTTCCTAAGTCCATGTCTAGTCTTAACTCCACTAGAAGGATCTTCTAAAATCAAATCCTTGGGGTGACTTGTAGAGTATCTCTAATCTCTAGGCAAAGTGTGTGAAGGTCCAACCCTTTCATCCAAATCAAAATTTTATACTCCTTAGGTGACTTCTCCTACTCCATTATTTTGGAGTTCTATCCCCTTCCCCAAATTTTCTACTCCACTTGT
>NW_021424547.1:0-228 GCF_001605985.2 Dendrobium catenatum
GGGTAGTGTAATTGACCAGATTAATCCAACTAGGGCAGAGATGGTCCTCATCAAGGTAGGGTGAAGCTATAACGGGCAAAAAGTAGGAATCAGGAATAAAATAGGATGATTGATCCTGACTCACATCCATAAGGGGATATCCCAAAGATTCGTCGGACGGCATGGTACTTATAAGATGGAAAAAAGTTCCTAAGACATCTGTGGGTGCAACAGTAAGAGAGAAGTCTG
>NW_021424548.1:0-209 GCF_001605985.2 Dendrobium catenatum
CCTTTTTTAGGATCCCGCCTTCCTCCCTCATACCGCCTGCCTGCTCTTTCTTCTCCCCTCTCTAACAGTCCATCTCCCCCTCCGAGAACTCAAAACTAATTGAAGTGGAGGGGAGTATCGCAATGGAACCCTCAATCCCCTACACCTCTTTCTTTTCCCCAAACTGAACATAATAGCTTGAAATTTTCCTAACGGAATTGCTGTCCAGA
>NW_021424549.1:0-332 GCF_001605985.2 Dendrobium catenatum
AAAAATAACATCATGCCTTGAAAGACAAAATTGTCATCCAAAAATAGTATTTGGAAGACAATAGTGAGATTTTAAAAAATTTCCATTTTGGTTATTAAATTCAACAAAAATCATATCATATCACCTTAAAAAGGTAAAAATGATATTCTACAAAGGTATTCAAATACAAAAATAGATTTTAAAAAATTGTTTACTTTCTTAGAAAATTTTCCCCTATCATATGAAAATATGAGTGTTTATTTTAATCTAGAATTACAGGTTCCCTACAAGGGCATTTTATTATAGAGTTGGCACTTATATCCCTGATCACCAAATCAAATGAATGCCCAGGA
>NW_021424550.1:0-719 GCF_001605985.2 Dendrobium catenatum
CTGTTTTTGGTAACATCGTCCGGGATGATATTTATATCATCCTGGACGATCTGTTCAAAAGCAAAAATCCTGATTAGGGCATCCTCATTAAACCAGTCGTCATTATACAAAAACATCGTCCTTGATTATTTTGTATCGGCCAAGACGATAGGCTCAAAATAGAAAGAATCTGCCGACAGATCTATTTAAGAATTACTTATTTTTGGAGATCATCCAGGGGATCATCCAGGACTATAAAATATCATCCAGGAAGATCCAGGATATTTTTTTTCAAAATTAATATCACATTTAAAGAAATCAATTATGACTTGATTGGACGATTAAATTGTCCTGGATGATAGCAGGATTATCCGGGCCGATACGCTGGACAATTAGACATTGGACAGCTCTTTTTCAGGGCGATGTTCAGGATGATATTCCATAATTTGTACTGATCGTACAGGATGATATATTTCGTCATGCACGATATGAACAAATTTCTTCTGATCATCTCAAATTGTCTCGGTTGATTTGGCTTATTTTGCACTGATCGTACAAGTTGATATTAGTATCATTCTGGACGATAAAGTAGGCAACTTGCATTAATGAGCTCATTTTGATATCTTCTATTTCAGTTATGACATGACACTTGGTAAGTGTCTTTGGCAGCCGTTGTAGCTTTGTTCTTTTAGGGGGAACTTGAAGAGAGAGCTCTAAAGGGAGTGAGGAACGGGTGAAGT
>NW_021424551.1:0-242 GCF_001605985.2 Dendrobium catenatum
ACTTTCAATCTTCAAAGATTTTTCATTCTCCATGACATCCATTTCTGTACAGCTTTCAATACCTTCCTCTGTTGCAGCATCTTCATCGTTTCCAGTATTGATAACTTTTCCCTCTATTTCTTTATCAGGAGCAATCTCACCTTCTTCTATAAGATCATTTAGAACATTGAAGCTGTTATCATCAGTGATCCCGTTAGAATTCCTAGTACATTGAACTTCTGAAGTAGCTTGAACATTTATAT
>NW_021424552.1:0-446 GCF_001605985.2 Dendrobium catenatum
CTTTTGGAGTCGTAACCGACTGAAGGAGCTTAATGAGATGAAAACTTCTCTGGAAAGCCGTATTGAAGAGCTTCAACTGGTGGATTGTTCTCCTAATGGACTGAATGAGGAGCAGGAACAGGAACTCAGATTGAACGCAATTGAGTTGAATACTACTCTAGATCGACTTGCAACCTGGTGGAAGCAGAGAGCGAAAGCCAGATGGATTGATGAAGGTGATACGAACTCGCACTTTTTCCATTCCTTTGCATCTACTCGGAGGCGAGGTAATCGTATCATTGAAGTTGTAAATTCCAATGGGGAGAGGATTGTTTATCCGAACCTCATTCAGTAGGAATTTTGGAATTTCTTCATGTTGAAGTGGAGAGACAGGCAGGTTTCCCTGGCTAATTGGCCTGAATTCTGCAACGATGACATGATTCCTGCACAGTTCAGTGATAGTATGG
>NW_021424553.1:0-273 GCF_001605985.2 Dendrobium catenatum
AAACACTTGATTAAATTCCATTTTGATCCTTCGGGGTTAAATGTGATTCTCCCTTTGAGTTTGACTACGATAATCCGGATAAAATTAGAATTCTGAAGTTTGAACCCATTAGGGAACGATATGATCATCTTTCGAGGCGATATATTATTCATAATGACGCGTTCAATTTCAAAATTAAATATTCCCAAAGATAATTAAAAAATTTTAAAATCTAATAGGTGATTTTAATCAAAATAGGTGGTAGGAGGAGTAATAGATGCATGCACTAGAGTA
>NW_021424554.1:0-267 GCF_001605985.2 Dendrobium catenatum
CTACGTCCGGTCAGAGGTCGTAATAATTGTTCCTTCAAATGAACTCCAAATGGAATGAATTTTAGACCACAAGTCATAACCAACCTAAAAAATATTTCTCCAAAATTTAAGCTAATTTTTAGATAGTTTAGATTTATAATGAATTATTAGATTTTAACTATCTTTATGATATGTCTTCCAAAAATTATGTTGATTGGGCACGAATCTCGAGGCAAAATCAAGTCGAAAACTTCAAAAATTAAATCCGGGATCACCTGAACTCCGATT
>NW_021424555.1:0-222 GCF_001605985.2 Dendrobium catenatum
AATGAAAGCTATAAAAAATTTAAATAATGAAGTAATAAATTTTTTATTTAATGTTTTATTTATTTTATTTTAATATGTCTATTTTGATAAAAATCTTAGACAAATTTAATCTTAAAATTGTAATAAATACATTCTACATTAAATCTTAATATATTTATCTCATTTGAAAAAATAAAAAATGTAATTTAATTTGAATTTAATTAATAATAAAATTATATTAAA
>NW_021424556.1:0-1033 GCF_001605985.2 Dendrobium catenatum
GGCTCTCCCTTCGAGCTCCCAGATCGATCTCTTCACCTGTTTGAACGAGCGCCCGTGAAAGCTTCCGTCATCCCGCTCGAAGTTGCACCTCCGGCCATCCTCCAGTCCCGACGTCTGAAGGAGATCAGTTCGCCATCATCCCCTGAACCTTCTTGATAGAGAAGCTCACTCGTTGAGACTTTCTCCGTGGTAATATCTTCATCCCGAGCTCCCTAGCTAGGTAGTCCGGTCAAGTGTGAAGGAAACCTTCACCCCAACTGATTTCCACCGTTGGATTGAAGGTTTCCACTGTCCTGATCCTCCCTGTGAAATTTCATCAATGTTTACCGACGGGATCAGGCCATAGAAGCCTTATGGTCTTGGATACGTGTGGGAGGTTGAAGATGCAATCTCAGCCGTTGATTCCGATTAACGGCTCGGATTAGATCCCGCGATATCGGAGCGCGTTTAATCACAGCCGTCTGGTCCGCCATCCGACGACTGTGGTTAATCGGACCGTTAACGGTTAGCGCCAATGATTGCCCAGCCAATCGGCGCGCGGCGCGTGTAAAGGGGCGCTGACTGTGTAATGGCCAAATTAATAATTCCAGAAATTTAAGGGAACTTCAAAAAATCATAACTCCCTCCACACTTGTCCAAATTAGGTGTTCTTAGGATCATTGGAAAGGTCTCAGGGAGATCTACAAAAGCCCCATGGTTCCAGGCCCTGGTTAGGTCAGTGTTAGGTTTAATTTCTGTTTGAACATTTTATCAATTGATTTAATTACTCTTGAAATACAAGTCCACCAGGCTTGGAATTTTGGGAGATTGAAATTGAACATGTTTTTGACATGTCCAAATTTTATCTCCCTATTTTAAGATGGTCAAGGGAATTTTCCCCAAATTTTGAGTTTAAGGGTCATGGTTTGACCCTTATATTCAAAATGGGGTATAGACCTATCCAATGGGATTTAGGGTGTGATTCTTGTGTGATGATGATGTGTAGAATAAGGAGTGGAGCCACTCATTTTGTCCCAATCCTAGCTTAGGATAG
>NW_021424557.1:0-1219 GCF_001605985.2 Dendrobium catenatum
ATGATTTTGTTTGTGTGATTTTTCCTTTTAGAGTCTGTGCTTCTTCGTTATTTTTTATATTTATTTTGTTTTGTTTTGTGTTTGAATTATAGTTTTTTTTGTTTGAGTGCAAAAAAAAATTTTAAGTCATCATCGTCCGGGACGAAATAGTTTCATATGGGACGATTTTTGTAGTATGACAAACTGTGAGATTTTGAATCATTTTAAGTGCAGTTTTAATGTACTTCATATGTACGATCGTCACGATCGTCCGGGACAAAATATTTTTCAAACGACGGGATGAATGAATGGATTAATTGAATGGATAAGACAGTTTTTAATATAAACTTCGTCTGCAAGAACCTTTGGTTCGTCTGGACGAACACATGTCGGTTCGATGTAAGGGACGGTTTCAACTATCATTAAAACGATATAAGTTCTGATCGTTCCAGGACAAACACGTGTTCGTCTGTACGATCAGACTAGTCAAAATTCTGTATGAAAGGACACTTTGTAAGTCGTATTGATTACGAAAGATCGTTTCATTCTGGTCGTATTAAATCGTCTGTACGAAATATTTTTGTACGGGACGATCGAGAATTTTGTATGGGATGAAAGTTTTTGTCTGGTACGAACATCTCATTTTCAATATATAAGCGGGCTTTTTAACTCAATAGTCACATGCTAAACATCACTTTCAACTCCTTTCTTACTCTAGATCATTTTCAAATGGCCAGTTCAAGTAAGCATCAAAACGTCTTAGTGAAGAAGCCACATAGGAATTTGTCTGAAAACTTTCAGTCCAAAGCAAATGAGGATTCATTTCCTGGATTTTCTTCTGCCAAAATCACTCCTCAAATTTTAATTCAAGAAGATATTACCATTAAGGTAATGCATTTATTTGCTTCGACACAGTTTCAATTTATCCTTACTCTGGTCCACCTCTATAACAAAGAAACCTTCTACTATTTTCTAGCCAATATGTCCTTCAATTCTGACCACTTTGTGATTCGCTCCTTTGTTTTCAAACAAAAAGTTGAAATCACTAAACACGACTTAGAAGCTTTTCTACATTTACGGACTAAGGGGAGTAGAGCCCATACCTTAATCACTAATGATACATATAAATGGTATGAAATCAATAGGGTGATTAGAGGAAATGGTTTAACTAAGCATGTGGCTAGGGTATCTGGTCTTGTCAATAATGCACGCATCATCCAGCACGTTCTTAGAACTTCAA
>NW_021424558.1:0-218 GCF_001605985.2 Dendrobium catenatum
TCTCCAAGCAGCTCAAATGCCTCTAACTAGCTTATAGTAGATTTCCGTCAAGGCAAGCAATAGAGTTTGGTCAAGGCAAGCTCAAGATTTAAGCCAAACAAAGATGTGAGATTCTTATATATTGTTTCATCTTGATAGAAAAAAAAGCATGTAGATGTTTTTGTCAAAAATAATGCATTATATATTTATCTCTATAAAATTTCTTTAATAAAATATCT
>NW_021424559.1:0-2693 GCF_001605985.2 Dendrobium catenatum
TTTGCTATCATCAAAATCATAAAACATAGATCCGCAATAGATTACCACTTGAAAGTTCGTTAGGAATGTTAAGCCCTTGAGAACTAGCCCGAGGCTAACCAAGAGGGGGGGGGGGTGAATTGGTATTTTAAAACTCTTTCTAAGATCAAATCACAATAAGCACAAACCAAAATCACCACAGAAAAATAAGTGCGGAAAATTTAAATGCGGAAGTAGTAAAAAGAACACAAGGGTTTATAGTGGTTCGGTCAACTTGACCTACGTCCACTCCCTGGAGGCACCCTCCAAGTATTGCACTATGTAAGTGTCTATCCTTTAGCTCCCACAGCAAGGAAGAGAAGCATTTTTACCCAACTCCTTTTCACTACCTCGATGCGACAGAGAACCGACCCCTTTTGCTTCCTCCTAAAGCGGGCAGAGAATCGACTCCTTTTGCTTCCTCCTGAAGCAGGCAGAGAGCCCGGACCTTTTACTGAAGTAGACCTCCCAAGAAAAAAGGACGAAGACCGAAGAAGATGACTTGGAACCTTTATTGGAGTAACCCTTGTGAACCCTCTCACAAACTCCCCCTCATAAGTTCCTCTCTCTCTCTCCTTCTCCCAAGGCTCTCTTAGGTCAAGATAGCAGCACTCAAGGTCTCATACATGAGAAAAATCAGATGTTTTAAATAGAATTTCAAGAACCGACATTATCATCCAGGTCGATATGGATATCGTCCTAGCCGATCAGTACAAATCATGGACTATTGTACTAAATATCGCCCTGAATGGGGGTCTGGATAATTCAAAATTAGCTTGATCATCCAAGATGATCTCACGATCGTCCCGGATGATTAGTTCAAATCAGAGGTAAATCGTCCAGAACATCACCCTGAATATGATCTGGCCGATATTGATCGTCCAGAAGCAACTAAGGTTTTTGAACTGATCGTCTCGGACGATATTTAGATCATCCCGGACGATGTGATCGTATAAATCATCCTTAATTGCTTTCCTTAATTGTCTGATCAATTTAGGCATAATTATATCAAATCGTCCAGGATGATGCACGATCGTCCTGGTCAATATCCAAAAATAAAGAATGCCTAAATAGATCATGTTGGTGAAATCTTTCTATTTTGAGCATATTATCCTGGCCGATACATGTATCATCCAGGCCGATATCCTAATGATGGCTGTCTTGACTAGGAATCCTGATTAAGGTTTCTATTTTAAACCCGATCATCCAGGATGATATAAATATCATCTGGGATGATGTGAGTAAAAATAGAAATTCTAAATCAATAAGAAAAGAATCACTCAAATGTGTGTGTAGAGTTACTTAGCATCAGACACTCCCAAGATTACAATTGACTCAAGAAAGGGAAAAATGAAAATACAAACTGACTCAAACCTAATCTACCTAATCTTGAACTGGCTCTATTTGTTGTCTGATCTTTGAGTCCTGAAATGTCAGAAGAAAAAGGAAGTCGTATTATTTGTTATCATCAAAACCATAATTTAGAAAACTAAATATGCAACAGACTTTACTTGATGAATTTGATGCATTAAATAAAAAGCATACTGAATTATCCGATGCATATGATTACTTAAAATTATCTCATGCTAATTTAGATAAAGAATGCAAAAGATTAAAAAATCTAAAAATGCTTGAAAATAACAAACCACCATTGCATGCATTTCATAACTTTAAAAGGAAGCACCACTACCTGAATAGATTAAGAAATCCTTTTTCTGGTGTTAGATGTTTTTCATGTGGTATGCTAGGACACATCTCACACACTTGCACCATTCATCATAGTACATATTGGGTGTGGAGACCCAAATTGCATGATTTACAGCATAACACACATGCATTGCATTCTTCTTTTCATAAGAAGGGACCCAAATATGTTTGGGTACCTAAATCTGATATTTGATGATTTTGCAGGCTTACTCTCATAAAAGGCCTCGTGAGAGCATATAATACCTGGACAGCGGAGGCTCGTGACTCATAATTTCTTAAACTTGCTGCTTAGTAAATTATGGATTGCTTGTTTACTACTCTGTTGATTATTGTTGCTTTTATTTTTTTTTATTGATTTTCTAGTTGTTTCATCTCTAATGTTTTGTTTTGAAATGATATTTTGTCTTAGTTTCTAGTTTCTGGAATTTGAATAATAAATGTCTTAACATCCCCAAATCAGTTAAAGGGAGAAATACTGTTGATTGATTCCCTCCCTCTAACCTCTTTTAGTGGTGTAATTTTCTTTTCTAAATAATAGTCTATCTTAAATAAACAATTGGACTTTGCAATTAAGATCTTTTCTTTCTTGCTACAGTAATATATCATATATATATAATATTCAAAAGTCTTTATATTACTTTCAAGTTCTTTGAAATCTTGTTGTTGCATTTATCATATGAATTTGATTCTGTTTTATGGTTTATTATTCTCTTTATTAGAGAGTGAGTTTTTCTTCTCTAATAACTAGAAGATATACTCACAATTAAGAATATTTAAGAGTTTTGAAAAGAGATCAAGCTTGGAAGAATAACAAAAATAAAGTGGCCAATGACACCAAAATAAAAAGATGCGCAATGTTCACCAAAAATTGAAAAAAAATACACAAAGTGTATCAAAAATTAAAAGATGTGCAAAGTGTGCCAATCAAATTGATAAGAGGCATAAAATGAGCCCACAGAAGGAAAAGC
>NW_021424560.1:0-1140 GCF_001605985.2 Dendrobium catenatum
CCTTGGAGTCCTCCACTCCGGTAATTTCACTACTAAACAGTAATTCTCCTTTTGCCCCCACAGCAAGACGGAGAAGCCCTTACAAACCCTCAATTTCACTAACCCGGCATGGCGGAGAGCCCAGCGCTTTGTTACTCTCCTGGTGAAGACAATGTACCTTCTTGTCTTTCTCCCTCTTGAAGAAGGCAGAGTACTTAGACGACACGAATATAGAAGAATCTTCCCCTAAGAGAGCCTCCCATAAGATATTCTCAGGTCATATGAGGAGCGAAGTGCAGCAAGCTTGGAGCAACCGTGTGATCTCCCTAATACTCCTTCTCCCTCACAAAGCCCACCTTCTCCTTCCTCTTATAAACCCTAAAATCTTCTCAATATCTTTCTCCCAACGAATCCCTCTCTAATCACATTCCTCTCTCATAGTCACACAAAAAAAAATAGAAGTTTTGATACTTAAAATTGTCTCCAAGAAACCCTAAATTTTCAATTTAGCCGTTATGATCATACAGTATGATCTAATATCATACAGTACGATCAGTACAAAATAGCCTTCATCCTGGTATAAAGGTTTATGAACAGGTAAAAATTTTGAATATGTTCGTACAACACGATATAAACACGTATAATATGATATGTAAAATTCTTCTGTTCGTACAGGTTGATTGTTGGGATGATGAAACTCATCTATGTACGTCGTATTGTATGAACCACTTCATACAGTATGATTAGTTCAAAATCAAGGGATCATCCGGTATGATGTACGGGATGACCGGAAATAGCCTCGGTTGATCGTACAGTACGAACAGTGTTGTACAGTATGATAACCAATTAGAAATTAATCCTTGATTTATGTACTAATCTTGGGGTTAATTTAAGTAAATATTTAAAAAATATCGTTCAATACGATTAGTTCAAAATTTTTGTATTAAGAATTTACTTAAATTAATCTAACAGCTAGGGTTTTTAATTAAAAACACATCGTACAGTACGATCAATAGAGGAAAATTTTTCTTTATTTTTAAAACTCTCTCCCCCTGTGTGTGTGCATGGTATCTTAGTCTTGCATATAATTTATGGATAGACTCAAGAAAAGAAAAAAATAATAATAAATGAAAAATTACAATGTTATGAACTCCAACTTCT
>NW_021424561.1:0-313 GCF_001605985.2 Dendrobium catenatum
TTTATAGACATGAGAGGAGAAACCAAACAGTCAATTTATTGAATTCCCACAGGAATCCAAGCAATTAAAACCACGGAAATCCCCCCAACACTTCACGGGAAACAGCCCAGCCAAGGACCCGAAGAGGCAGCCGCAGAAACCAAAGAGACCAGCACAGAACCGAGGCACCAAGGCAAGGGAAAACCACCCAGCACGGAAAACCAGCAGCCAACAGTGGAAACCAAGGAGCCAAGGCACGGAAACAGCCAACCGTTGACACCAAGGAGCCAAGCACGGAAATCCAAGAGCCAGCCGCAAGAAACCAAGGAGGCAG
>NW_021424562.1:0-296 GCF_001605985.2 Dendrobium catenatum
TCAACTTATAATAAATCAGGTCCTCGGTATTTATAAAGTTGGCAAAGTTGAATTAGCCCATTACCATCGGCGAGCTCTCGAACTTTTGAAACAAGTACCAAATGTCAAAATGGCTCGAGTTCTTAGAGGATAGAATGCTAAAGCAGATTGTCTAGCCAAATTGGCCAAAGAAATGGCTAACATCAACGAGGAGATGCCTATATTCATAGAAGTTTACATTCGAAGAGTATTGGAACCTGTTCTATTACAATTCCCGAGTGCAGAAGGAATTCCAGATTCAAGTCAACAAGATAAAA
>NW_021424563.1:0-303 GCF_001605985.2 Dendrobium catenatum
CACTTGATTATCGTATGTGGATCCTAGTCCAGGAAGGATACACAAAACCAACTAAATTAGTTGATGGAGTTAGGATAGAAACACCTTTTGCAGATTGGACTATAGAAGAATGTGACTTAGTATAACTAAATGCCAAATGTTTAAATAGCTTCTTTTGTGCTTTAAAATCTGAAGACTACATATGGGTTTCCACTTGCAAAAGTGGAAAGGACATATGGGATAGAATTTGTATAACTTATGAAGGGACTAATGAGGTTAAGCAAGGACGACTCAATATCTTGTTACATGACTATGAATTGTTTC
>NW_021424564.1:0-270 GCF_001605985.2 Dendrobium catenatum
GTTCTCTGCCTACACTTGGAGGGTGTGAAAGGATGAAAGTTCTCTGCTTACACTTGGAGGGTGTGAAAGGATGATCAATTATAAAAATTTTTAAGTTCATCGATATGAAAAGGGACCGTCCAATTCATACCCTAGACATCATTGTTGACCTTGATTTTGCTAGATCTTAGGTCTAAGGGGTTGACCTGGTTAAATTGACCAGGCTAAGCCCTGAGACCCATACCAGTCAGTTCAGTGAGTCAACCTGAGTCTGCTGAGACCAGACCTAGG
>NW_021424565.1:0-260 GCF_001605985.2 Dendrobium catenatum
GTTGAAGCAACTAGGTTTATAATTTAATACTTTCATTAGATTTTAAGATATAAAAATAGAAGCATACCTCGAGATGAACAATTTTTTTAACTAGCCCAACAAACAAAATCGACTCCACAACCTTCAATTCCTACCTTCTTTCTTCTATTTCCTCTCTCTGCTCTCCTTTTTTACTTTCTCCTTTCTCAGCCGCTCTCTCTGATGAAATGAGTGAAAATGAGTTTTAAGACATTAGTTTTGGATATTTATATTAAGACATA
>NW_021424566.1:0-281 GCF_001605985.2 Dendrobium catenatum
CAAAATCTCTGTGTCATTTGTTGTGTAGGGAAGTTCCATTTGGGTTTGAAATTGTATGTTATAATGTCTTTAAAATATTGAAACAATATTTAATCACTACACTTATTATTGTTGCACCTGATTAGTCTTTGCAATTTGAATTAATGTGTGATGCAAGTGATTATGTTGTGGGTGTTACTTTATGCCAAAAGAAAGAGTGGAGGCATTGATAACCACTACAAGAAAATCACCCATTACCGGCGGCTTTCCAGCAGTTTTCCGACGGCTTTCCGACGGTCAAT
>NW_021424567.1:0-403 GCF_001605985.2 Dendrobium catenatum
ATAGGTGATACATAATTTGTCCCAAATTTCTTTACCAATTTTGTAAGTGGAGACACGCGTGTAATCCTCAGATTTTAAAGCACATAAAAAATAGTTCAAACATTTTGCATTCAATTGGGCTAAATCTCGTTCATTGAAAGTCCATTCAGTAAAAGCAACTTCAGTTTTAACACCATTAATTTTACGAGAAGGTGGAGAATAACCTTATTTGATAAGTATCCACATACGATAATCAGTAGATTGTAAAAACGTTGATATGCAAATTTTTCAGAAATTAAAAGGTAGGTTATCGAACAGGTTAGGTCGGGTAATAGAATACCCTTCCGTAGTGTTACGATTCCCAAGGTTAGCCATGGATCAAAATATAAAAGTTTTCAAACTTAAAATTTTTTAATCCCGCTCT
>NW_021424568.1:0-447 GCF_001605985.2 Dendrobium catenatum
GGAGACATCCTCAATCACGACAAGAAGATGAACTTGCCGATACAGCGAGTTCAACACATCCTCGCATTTTTTCGGATCTCCCAGAAGGCTGTCCCCAACCACACATTGCGGAACTCCCTCACAATGTCCTACGTCACGAGCTGCGAAGATTGGTACGGGAAGAGTTCCCCCGAGGAGATGTGAGGCATGCTCTCCGACAGAGAAACTTCCAAGAATCATCACCACTAACTGAAGCCATTCTTCAGCACCCTATTCCGGTCGGATTCAAAGTACCAAACGTTGAGTCCTACGACGGGACGATCGACTCGTATGAGCATATCGACTACTACAGAACCATCATGCATATTCAACGAGCATCAGACGCGCTCCTCTGCCAGGCCTTTCCCGCCACCCTTAAAGGACAGGCCCGAACGTGGTTCTACTCGCTTCCACCTGGAACGATTCCCT
>NW_021424569.1:0-307 GCF_001605985.2 Dendrobium catenatum
TAAAATGATTTTCTCTCTCCTCAAAACGAGCTGATTTACTTATAACATTAGTCTGATCGTCCTGGCCGATCGCGACATCGTCCAGGACGATATGACCAATTTCCAATCGTACTGGACGATTTTTCAGGACGATACAGGACGATAATTAATTTGCCAAAACCCCTCGCTCTCGGGATTTTGCCATACACTGATCGTCCCAGGACACACTACGGGAAAAACGTCATTTTCCGGCGGCCGTTTTCGTCGGAAAATGACCAAAAATTCGTCTGAAAATTGCATTTCCGGCGGATTTCCGGCGAAAATATTT
>NW_021424570.1:0-259 GCF_001605985.2 Dendrobium catenatum
GTGAATCAAAGAAATCTTGATGCAGGTGAGAAGAAAAGGGAGAAAATAATTGAACTGAAGGTGCACAAATCGGATTCTGAATCTTTCAGTTCTGAAAGCGATGAAGTTGCCTTCATCACAAGGCAATTCAAAAGCTTTCTAAGGAAGAAACAAAAGCATCATCAAAGTTGGAAAAAAGTTAAGGATAATAAACATATTAAACGATCTTCTAATGTTGTTTGCTTTGAATGCAGAAAACCTGGACATGTGAGAGCCGATT
>NW_021424571.1:0-225 GCF_001605985.2 Dendrobium catenatum
AAATGTCACATCCTGATGTTCACCGTATAGAGCTCAAGATCATCATCATTTTTTACTGCTACTATAGCATTTAGACGATTAGATAAAGATAGAAATAGAAATCAATCCCCAGCGGAATCGCCAGAAATCTGTGGGCTCCGAAAATTCGGCCCCGGCCTCCCCGCTGCTTTTCTTTTTGTTCGGCGAGAGAGTTTTAACTGAATAAGTTTTGAGGTAAATTTTGGA
>NW_021424572.1:0-255 GCF_001605985.2 Dendrobium catenatum
TTTCACTGCTGTCAAATGTGATTCTTTTGAATTTGATTTAAATCTAGCACATAAGCAAACACTGAACATAATATCTTGTCGGCTAGCAGTCAAGTAAAGTAAAGATCTAATAATCTATCTATATTTCTTTTGATCAACAAATTTTCCCTTAAGGTTCTTATCCAACTGAACTGAGGAACTCATTGGTGTACTAACAGGTTTAGCTTTGTCCATTTCAAATTTTTTGAGGATGTCCTTAATATATTTAGTTTGACT
>NW_021424573.1:0-244 GCF_001605985.2 Dendrobium catenatum
TATTTTTTCATAAGTATAATTTTAAACTATTTTACCAACTTTTTGATAGAGACTAGTTATTATTGTTATTAACCATTTTTATATATAATACTAATGTTATTCATTATGAGTAGTAATTTTAAAATAATCTAATCTAATTTGTATTTCATAACTATTTTATAATAAACAAAATAATTTTTTAATAATTTTTTTAATGCATTTTAATTTGAATATTATTAAGTCGAAATAATTTATATGAGATTTG
>NW_021424574.1:0-206 GCF_001605985.2 Dendrobium catenatum
TTTTGATATTGAATCCATTATAGAATACTGTGTCAATTTCTTGAGATTGTATTTTATTCTCAATGCAGTATTCGATTACAAAATAGGAGATCAAAATCTGCGTGGTGACATAAATTTCTTACCAACTGTGGGGACAAAGGGAGAGTTCCTTTTGTAATAATGCAATACTTGAAGAGGGAGTCTTTAGGGAGTGGATGTAGGTCGTG
>NW_021424575.1:0-290 GCF_001605985.2 Dendrobium catenatum
AAAGACGATTTCACGTATGAAGAGCCTGCACGCATAAATTTCTCTTTTTTTTTTGTGATTTCAACCTTCAATCATTGTATGCACAACTATTTATGATGAAGAGCATACTATTCAAGTCGCAAAACTCAAATTCTAGAAAGTGAGACAACAAGAAGCATCATGGAGTAATGCATGGCTTTCTTACTATTTTTTAAAGCAGCTTTTAGCATAAAAATTTTAATTTTTAGTTAAAAAATTGTTTTGAGAAGCAATAAAAAACATGTCCCAAAAGAAACCTAAGTTTTTATTTG
>NW_021424576.1:0-270 GCF_001605985.2 Dendrobium catenatum
CAGTTATCTTTATTTGCATTGATGCTACATATTTACAGGAAATTAAATATGTTGATATATATATATATATTACCTTACATCAAATATTGGTTCCATATACATAATAAAGGCAAATTTATGCACCTAAAATATATCACAATGCCAAGATAAAATTAACTCTATCATTATAACTTATTCATGCATTCTAACTTTGATAGATTCCGGGAGACATGGTGGCGAATGCCATGATTTTAGCAATAACAACACATTCAAATCAACATTCAGAAGTCA
>NW_021424577.1:0-1376 GCF_001605985.2 Dendrobium catenatum
TCTGTTGTGCGGTCTATTACATTTGGCGTGAAAGGAATGATAGGAAATTTGGATGTAAATCAGTATCTTCCACCACTTTAGCTCACAAAATCAAAACGGCTGTACTCTCAAAAATTCTGAAGTGGAATAAAGTTGAAAACCTGTTACATTTGCTGTAAATGTTGGGTGCTGTATTGCATTTCTGCTGTAAGGTTGGCTAGATTGGTTTTTTCTCTGGTTGTTGGGTGCTCATTGCTGTATTGCTGATGGTGGCAGGCTGGAATTCTTCTCTGGTTTGCTGGGTGCAATTGTATTCTGGATAGGCAGGATTTTGTTCGGTGGAAGATGGGCAATGATGTTAGAATTGCCATTTTTCTCCCTTGGATGGCAGGATAAGTTGGCTATTTATTTTTGCAACCAGGTTGAGAGAGCGGCAATTAATTCCTGAGCCCGAGGCATTAATGTCTTCCTCAGTGTGTTGTTGGCTTCTTCCCTCATCTGGTTTTTGGTTATAATTTTCTCCGAGTTTGTTTTTTAGACATAGTTTATTTTCTTACTTAGTATCAGCTTTTGGGGTTTTGTTTTTTGCCCCAGTTTTTGGATCTACTCAGTTTTTGCTAGGTCTTTGCTTTACTGTTTTTTTCTTTTTTCATTACATGTAACAAGTTTATATTAATGAAAAGGGCCACGGCCATAATTTTACCCAAAAAAAAAAAAATATTGATTCAATGTATTGTCATTAAAACATATTTGGCTGTGTAATTAAGTTATTACTCATAAATATTGATTCAATGTATTGTCATTAAAACATATTTGGTTGTGTAGTCCACGCAACGTATGGCATTGATAAGTTGATAAAATCTACATTGGTGTATAATTCGTACACAATAAAATCTAATTTTTAAAAGAAGCACCTTTCTAAAGTACTACCCTTTTGAATTTGAAAATATGAGAAGATAAAGTTCATGACTTCTTACAAGAGATCTAAAGATACGGGATATCCAAGGGTGCTTCCCCTAGTTCTTGTAGTATTTAGTTGGCTCTGGTTTTACTTCTCCAATAAAATTTTATTATATTAAAATTTATAATTTTTTTCAAAATGGTTTTTTATTTTGAAAATAATACTTTAAAGCATTAAAAAAAATATGATTTTTTTTTTGTAATTTTAAAAAAAGTAAGCAACAAATGCATTTTGTGTCCGTCTAAATTCTTCTGTTGATTGTGTGAAGTTCTTTCTTATAAGACAAGGATTAGCTTTTTAATGGCATGGTGAGAGTTTCAAATCTAGAAATCAAAGAAATGTTCTTGAGTTACTGCAATTTTTAGCAAAACATAATGAAGACATAAATAATGTTGTACTAAACAATGCTCCTGAAAAATTTGTAGTTAACTGCCCC
>NW_021424578.1:0-220 GCF_001605985.2 Dendrobium catenatum
GATATTATAGTTGGAATGGATTTGTTAAGTAAGTATCAAGTTTAAATTAACTATAGTAAGAAACGAGTGAGTTTGTGTGTAGAAAGAGAAATATTTTGTTTCGAAGTTGTCAAAAGTTTGTTGTCTTCTCTAATTTCTATGTTGCAAATAGATAATGTTAGGAAGAAGGGGAATTCTATATTTTTGTCCTATGTAACAAATCTAAACAAGTTTGTTAAGG
>NW_021424579.1:0-308 GCF_001605985.2 Dendrobium catenatum
CCTTGGGTCTAAGGAAGGGTATCACCCAACCTTAGGCTTATAGGATGCTGATAGAAGACTTACTCCTGATAGGCAGATTAACTAGCAAACTAGGATGGTGCCACGAAGGGCGTACTCCACCACTAGCAAATGGTCGTGTGGGGAGGAAACTTGCTCCACACAGAGGACCGAAACTGGCAAACTAGGATGGTACCACGAAGGGCGTACTCCACCACTAGAGAATGGTCATGTGGGGAGGAAACTTGCTCCACACAAAGGTCTAAAACTGGCAAAATAGGATGGTGCCACGAAGGGCGTACTCCACCACT
>NW_021424580.1:0-213 GCF_001605985.2 Dendrobium catenatum
TTAATTAATTATAATTAATATATGATTAATTAATAGTTAATTATAATTAAAGATTGTACTTGGGACAATATGGATCTTTACTTGGACATTATTTGGACATTGTTTGGACCATAAATGAACAAAATGCTTAAGTCAATCTTGAATGGTCACTAAATTTGAACTTACAAATAAATTACAACGAAGACTTGAGTTAGAATATGATCTTGAACTCAA
>NW_021424581.1:0-290 GCF_001605985.2 Dendrobium catenatum
CAGCTTGGTACCCGCACTTGATACCGCTGGGTACCGTTTGATACCCAGTGCTTGTGCGGACGGTTCTCCCGTCCGCAGTCCGCACCTAATAATTGCTCGTGGTTGAGAGCTTTAATTTGATCTTATTTATACAATATATGTAAGTGCATTTGTAATTCAATCTATAAAATGTCTCAAAAAATACCTGCCTCACTAATCTCACAAAACCTATTCTACTTTTGTAAAATAATTTATTAAATATAAGATATTTCTATAAAAATAATATTTCATTAAACTTTTTAATTTATTTA
>NW_021424582.1:0-232 GCF_001605985.2 Dendrobium catenatum
GAGTGTGAACAGACGAAGGGTTTGCTACCTACACTAGGAGAGTGTGAATAGCCGAAGGGTTTGCTGCCTACACTTGGAGAGTGTGAATGGCCGAAGGGTTCGCTGCCTATACTTGGAGAGTGTAAATAGCCGAAGGGTTTGCTTCCTCTACTTGAAGAGTGTGAATAGCCGAAGGGTTCGGTGCCTACACTAGGAGAGTGTGAATAGCCGAAGGGTTCGCTGCCAACACTAG
>NW_021424583.1:0-230 GCF_001605985.2 Dendrobium catenatum
ATTTTAGGTATTAGATATGTAAATAGCATGAAATAAAATGGTTTGTGTAAATTTTCCTTATTTTTTTGGTGCTTTTGTAAAAGAAAGTTTTAAAAAACATTGGTTCGAAAAATGGAGTTTTCTAACGGAGAAGCATATATAAAAAGCTTTCTCAAAACTGCAAAAAAATGAAAAAAAAAAAGTTATTGGGAATGTGATTTGACGAACCAAACAAAAAAAAATTCTCCGTT
>NW_021424584.1:0-342 GCF_001605985.2 Dendrobium catenatum
GAAAATGGTGGCACTGAAGGCACACAAATCAGACTCTAACTCTTCCAGTTCTGAATGAGATGACATTGACTTTATCACAAGATAATTCAAAATCTTTCTAAGGAAGAAGCAAAAGCATCATAAAAATTGGAGAAAAGGTATGGATAATAAATATTCTAAAGGATCGTCTGATGTGGTTTGTTATGAATGCAGGAAGCCCGGACATGTGAAAGCTGATTGCCCTACACTTAAGATGTACTGAAGTAAGGAAAAGAGTGAGGAGAAATCCAAATTCAGAAAGGACAAAAAGAGACTTCAAAAAGCATTTTTGGCGGATTCCGCACCGGATTCATCAGAGAAGGA
>NW_021424585.1:0-1107 GCF_001605985.2 Dendrobium catenatum
GAGATTTGTTTAAATTGAAATCATACAAATAATAATTATTTTGCCATCATCAAAAAGGTGGAGATTGTTAAGATAGTTGCTATTTGCAGGCTTTACATTTTTGTAACTTGTATAGTTTTGATGATTCCAAACATTATTGTTCAAATGTGTAGTTATCTCCTAACAATTTTAGAAGAGTTATATTTACTCTTGTGTGTACTAACATTTCAGGAAAATCGAACTCCAGACTACGAAGACTTCAAATAAAATTCAGCATGAGATACTTTATGAAATTTGAAGCTTGTACTTTTCATTAAAATAAAATTGAAAGGGAGTGATTGTAATTGAGTGAATAAAAACATACACACACACACACATAAGGAGATCATATAAAATTTATACTGATCGTACGGGACGATATTAGTTCGTATAGGACGATCAGACAGTTATCTCCTATTGAGCACATGGAACGAATATGAACTGGCTTGAAAATTTTTTCTAAGTCCTATTCGTCCAGGACAAAATTGATAATCGTCCGGGATGATTTGTCCTCTGTAAAATTTTCGTCCAGACGAAATTAAATTATTGTACATGAAAATTTGCTCTCTGTAAAATTTTCGTCCAGACAAAATTAAATATCGTCTAGGATGATCTGGTCTCTGTAACATTTTCGTCCAGACGAAATTAAATTATCGTACATGACGATTTGGTCTCTGTAAAATTTTCGTCCAGACGAAATTAAAAATCGTCCAGGACGATCTGTTCTCTGTTAAAATTTTGTCAGGACGAACCAATTTTCGTCCAGACGATACAACCGACTTAGGACGATTTTTCTGTAGTTTCTGGAACCGACCTTGTAATAATTATTCGTACCGAACGAACCTAGTTCGTATGGGACGATCAGCTTGTACGAAGACATTTCGTACACATATACAAATAGGGTCGTTTCAAAGCGTTTAAGTAATATCTTCCAGGACGATCCACTGCGTACAGAATTGAAAACTTACAGTTTTTGGGAGGTTTTTCTTATCTTTTATATAAATAGTCCAAATTAGGCTGCCACCAAATCTTTTTTTCATTTGATCTTCGCGCCTCTTGAGAGAATAGCCAAGGAGAGAGTGTGAGAGT
>NW_021424586.1:0-257 GCF_001605985.2 Dendrobium catenatum
TTGTAGATAAGACACTACCCAGATATTTCGCCCTCATCTTGCGAGGACTTTCTGATCTGAGTTTTGAATTCCTATAGGCGCAAGCCCCTATAGTTAATTACCCCTCCCGATAACGAGAGAGAACTTTCGATTAAGGCTGGTCGCCAATCAAATACGTAGAGGATACGTGTTATCTAGCATATAGTAGCATCATGGATTTGGGAATTGAAGAGTTGGGTTTGGATTTGGAATTTGGATTGGGAGATTTGACATTTAAA
>NW_021424587.1:0-344 GCF_001605985.2 Dendrobium catenatum
GCTAACTCAAAGTAGCCAAAATCATATAGACCCGAGCCATTTTTGAACCCTGATCAAATTGAACCCAATTGCCACTTGTATTGGGTGCACCAGGCCCAGACCCATCTCCTACATCAAGCTTATGGTCTGGCCTGACCTAGGTTGAGCTTAATTTGACCCGAACTGAGCAGGTTTGGGTCCAACCGAGCAACCAGAAGGAAATGGACATCCTCAGGCCAAATTGAGCTCACAATCGATTCCAGCTCATCCCCATCGATCTTCCCTAGTCAACCTGAGCTAAACCCCGGCTGACGGCGGTCAGAACCAATAGAGAACAGGCTCCGGTGGTCCCCCAGGCCGATCCT
>NW_021424588.1:0-301 GCF_001605985.2 Dendrobium catenatum
TTTGGAACTATTAGTTCATTCGATGATGATGAGTATTGCCTAATGATAACTTACCATCTTAAATCGCCAAATGTCCCTGCAGATCCTTTCTGTCCTCTTGATGGGCTCTGTTTGGAGACTTTAGATGATCCTGATGATCTTCAAGTTTGGGATGCATCCCCTGAATTAGAAGAAGGAATCAAATCGACAGTCGATGAATTAAAAGAAATTAACCTGGGAACCGATGACGATCCCCATCCAATCTTCATAAGTGCTCTATTGAGAGAGGGTGAAACCCAAGATTTGATCCAACTTTTGTCTG
>NW_021424589.1:0-200 GCF_001605985.2 Dendrobium catenatum
TGCAGTTTTAGGGAGCAAGAGAGTTCATGATTTGTGATCTGTTGGAGACATTAGTAGAGAACCAACAGCAAGGGAAACTTGGGAGAATTTCGGCCAGCAGAGAATACAGGAAGGAAATTTTGCCAAAAGTAATACGTTGCAAATCTGGATAGATTTCAAAGGTAATTTAATAAGGAGATGGGGCCGGTGGCAGTAATGGG
>NW_021424590.1:0-891 GCF_001605985.2 Dendrobium catenatum
GTTGATGCTCCAACAGTTAACACCCATGGTGCACTATTACTGAGTGTCACTGTCATAGGACCATCATTTCCGGCTGCAGCAACAGGAATGATTCCATGTTGTATTGCTGCCATAGAACCCCTAGAAATTACATCCTCATAAAGTGTTTCATTTTGATAGCCACCAATAGACATCGAGATAATGTCCACCCCATCTTTTATCGCTTGATCCATACCAGCATATGTGTTAGCCTTAAAACACGAAATTTTTGGAAAGCAAACTTTGTAAATGGAGAGATGAGCCATAGGTGCCGTGCCAGAAGCTGGGTCACCCTTTGCTATTCCGAGAACATTTGCATCCTTGACAAAGTTGCCAGCTATGATGCTTGCCACATGAGTTCCATGTCCATCCGTGTCTTCAGGGGAAGGGTGTGACCCTCCCTTAAATGCCTTTGCTCCGATGATCTTATTATTGCATGGGAAACCTGCATAGCAGCTACCTTTCCATTTTGTAGGAGATGGATTTGGTGGCATGTTATTGTCATTGAATGACGGATGTCTAGGTTTTATCCCGGTGTCGAGTACACCAATGATAAGGCCTTGTCCCATCATAGTGGATCCCCACGCGTTATATGAGGTTAAGCCGAGATATCTATTAAAGCACATATGAGTATTAAACGTCATCCCACTTATATTGTCCACTACAGGAAAATCACCCATTACCGGCGGCCTTGTCCAGCGGCTTTCCGACGGTCACTTTTCCGGCGGCTTTTCAGCACTTTTCTGGCGGTTTTTTACCACGGAATTTTCCGGCGGCTTTTTGGCGTTTCCGACGGCTTTTAAAATTTTAAAGAAAAATGAATAAATTTTAAAATATTTAAATAATTTAACAAATAATTATTATTAGTTATAT
>NW_021424591.1:0-272 GCF_001605985.2 Dendrobium catenatum
AATTATAGTTTTTTTTTTATAAATAAAATAAAAGTATGAATTAAATGTTTGATATTGTTTGAGATTATTTTTATTTTAAAAAAAATTATTTGTTTAGTCAGTTTTAAAATATTTTTATATTAATACAAATAAACTAATTTATTTTTAAATTATTAAAACAACCTATAAGAGGCGCTTTGAATATTTTTAAAATAACTATCATAAATGATTGTTAGCCATTGTTCTTGTTATCGGGACGACAAAAGGGCAGCGAAGACGCAGCAATCTACTAG
>NW_021424592.1:0-210 GCF_001605985.2 Dendrobium catenatum
TTAATATTTTATCAGAAAAAAATAAATGAATGCAAAAAATAATATTTGAGAAGAATAAAAAATCCTATTTATAATAATTATATAGATTTTTAAGTCACAAATCTCCATACAAACACCCTGTCATTTCACCCTCACAAGATGGAGAAGTTATTTGGTGCAGAGTTCGAACATAGCTCTGTTGGAACTCCAATTAAATCTTGACACGTGGAG
>NW_021424593.1:0-209 GCF_001605985.2 Dendrobium catenatum
CGGTAGGATTTTGGGAAAGAAGGTCTCTTTCTTCTTACTAAAATCGGAAATCCAACGACAATGGGGCGGTTTCGGGGAGTTCCAACTCACGACGTTGGGTTCTGACAGCTTCCTCTGCATATTCACCTCTATGGAGATTCGTGACGCGGTGCTCAGTGGTGGCCCTTGGTTCATCGGAGGGAATTTGGTTGGTCTGGATAGGTGGACAC
>NW_021424594.1:0-229 GCF_001605985.2 Dendrobium catenatum
CGCTTTAGGAGGACTTTTTTACTTTTTTTTTTTTTAATATTTTTTAGTACAAAAAATTTTTAAACAAAAAATTTTGTACTAAAAAGCTGCAACTCAGAAAGCAATAAAAAAGCCGTTCCAAACTTTAGGATTTATTTGAGAAATCATTTCGGTGGAGAGAAAGAATTTAATTATTTTAATTATGAATGATGATCAACTCACATAATCATATAAGTTTATAGAGAGGATA
>NW_021424595.1:0-239 GCF_001605985.2 Dendrobium catenatum
ACCACCTCCTAACCGCACCCACCCAAGCCCAACCTCAGCCTATCATCAAGAACTCCCACCGTCCCTTCATCCCGCCGGCCTCCACCTTAACTGCCGGCCTCCCCTTTTTCCCACCGCCATCCCCTCCACCAATCACCGATCCCTTCTTGCCTTCTCCACAATTTTTGAATTTCAAAATTCAAAGTGGAAGTTTCCAAATTTTTCCAACGCCAAATTAGGAAAGTTTCAATGAGGTTTCA
>NW_021424596.1:0-352 GCF_001605985.2 Dendrobium catenatum
TAACAATAACGCTGGCCAACACGAACTTTTATTTGGTCGGGTCACAGGACTTAGCTCTATGTTTGGCTGTCAGTAGAATCGCGCTACGCGTTCTCACTATTTATCGCGTGCCCTGACAACCCGATCCGGATCGGACCCAGGATGGCTCGGTATTTCTCGATTTTGCTAGGTATTGCTCAGTATTGCTAGGTATTGGTCGATTTTGCTCGACAATAATCAATGCCGAGCAAATACCAAGCAATACCTAGTTGTACCGAGTTTTTTTATAAAAACTCGGTACAACTCGGTATTGGTCTTCACAGAGCGGTATTTATTGTTATTGTCAAGCAATACCTAGCAATACCGAGCAAAT
>NW_021424597.1:0-205 GCF_001605985.2 Dendrobium catenatum
TCTTTTGAGTCCGGTTCAATTTCATTTGAAGTTCAAGTTCAAGTGCCGTTCAAATGTGTCCAAACCTTTATTTTCTTCGAGTTCAAAAAAAAAGGTCCGAGTGTAGCAACATTTTCACCCGAAATTTCGGCAGCCTTCCGGCGTCTCTCCCGTTTAGGGGAAAACTACGGAAAACTACGGAAAACTGGGCCTTTCCCACCACGCT
>NW_021424598.1:0-228 GCF_001605985.2 Dendrobium catenatum
TATAATTAACAATTATTTTTTTTAAAGAAAATGCTTCACTCTTTCTCCCTCGATCTGCACCAACGACCGCCAAGGTATAAATTCTAAACCCTAAAACTCCGAGAACTCGTTTCAACACATTCGTCGAGACAAAACGACCAACTATGCATGCTTTTCTTAGCGTGGTGGGAGGGAGTGCGTCCCGACGCTTACGACGAAGCGGGTGATCACCCAAAATCCTTCTTCGAA
>NW_021424599.1:0-291 GCF_001605985.2 Dendrobium catenatum
TCTTTCATAAAACCTCATGGAAACCCATTTCAAATATTAGGTAAACATGGAACCCTGACTCACAGATTAATGTCGATCATCTAGACTCAAATAGAGGGAATGCAAGGGGCTAAAAAAAAAGGAGGAAGAAGAGATTACCGTAGTAAATCACGCCGAAAGCCCCCTTGTAGCTCACCTCTTGCTTGGACAAAGATCTACAGAAGATCTTCCTCTTATTATTGTCCAAAATCTGCTGTGGACCGGCCAAAATCTGTTATGGGAGAGGCTGGCCGAAACTTGCTGTGCAAGGAG
>NW_021424600.1:0-252 GCF_001605985.2 Dendrobium catenatum
AATGTACAGGTCACATTATGGTTATGAGTAGGATCAAGAGGTTGTGAACAAGCGAGAGGCCGTGCATCTTCCCACATCTTCTTTGTGTGTGTGCATCGTCTTCTTCTTCTTCGTTGCTAAGTTGATCCGCTTCGTCCATATGCAAACACGTCGAGCCCCTTTGCTCCCTTAACTCTTTCTCAATTTTGGGGTATAAAACATCTTTTCTCTCTACTTATCGTGTGTTTTACACTTTATCTTTGTTAATATTTA
>NW_021424601.1:0-247 GCF_001605985.2 Dendrobium catenatum
AAAAAATAAAGTACAGACTGACTAAACCCTAAACCTATGCAATCTTGAACTGGCTTCGTTTGTTCGTCTGATCTTCGATTCCTGAAAAGTTTGAAGTAACAAGAAGTCCAAGAGAATCAATAGTGTTTGTCAATCATCAAAACATAAGTCATGAAAATATATTTGCAACAAATATCTTTTTGGGAGACATTGGAGGGTACCATTTCAAAAGATCAACCTTCATTAATTGTGGAAACTTTAGTTTTAT
>NW_021424602.1:0-544 GCF_001605985.2 Dendrobium catenatum
GCTGTCTGCCAGGAAAGCGATCGCCACCGACCGCCATCATCAATTAATTTTACACTGTGTTCAATTTATTTTAAGTCGAACTAAAAAAAATCTATTAATTAGTTATTATAATTATCCAAACAACTTCAAATATTTCAGATACATACATTTTTTTTACATTATATTTATTTTGCTTTGTATTTCTTGTTCAACAAATCGAACAATTGATAAAATTTTAATAAAAGCAAAAAAGTTAAATATTGAAATTTTGTTATAAATCTTCATATTTTGGTTAGAAGGTAAGAGATTGGAAGTAAAAGAGTGTGATATTATAAAGTATTATGTATGTAATTTGCCCCTTCTTAATATTAAATTATTAGATAACTATAAATAAATTATTGGATTGTATAATAAAACTATTAGACATTTAATAGTTATATTGAGATAGCAAATAAAATATTAAATTAATGATACATGTAATCGTGATAATTAAACTATTAGACATTTTAATAGTTATATTGAGATAGAAAATAAAATATTAAATTAATGATACATGTAATCGTGA
>NW_021424603.1:0-247 GCF_001605985.2 Dendrobium catenatum
TGTTTTTCTCTGTGCTCTCTTTGGTTTCAGGTCTTCGCCGGAGCTCATCGCTGTTGTAAGGTCCAAGGGGTGTCATCAGGTGGTATTAGAGCCTAAGCAGCGGGATGACAGACAAGGGCAAGGAGCCGGTCACGGGAGACTGTCGGAGCCTAGAGGCACTGTGGGTAAACCAGGCGAATATCAACCGGCAGCTGGAGACGCTGACCGCTGATGTTCAACGCCTCTTCATCGATCTACGCCGTGAGTT
>NW_021424604.1:0-219 GCF_001605985.2 Dendrobium catenatum
GGAAACTTAAAAATAGCCTTAAAATTTGACTTAGAAAATTAATTAAATTATAATTTACTCAATTTAAAAACAAAAAAATCAAATAATGCTTCAAACTCTCCATAATTAAATCCCCAACTTAGAAAAATTAAAAGCCCCTTGACTGGACCCTTTAATTTAATTTTTTAATAAAAATCAAATTTTAATAAAAATAAATATTTAAAAAAATTAAAAAATTCC
>NW_021424605.1:0-518 GCF_001605985.2 Dendrobium catenatum
GCCAAAAACAATGCATTTGAAGCACTCACAGATGCAAGCAATGCCTCCTTACCATGCTTCACATAATTTATGTTCTTCCAAGATAAGTAGATAACCGAGCAATAAACTTTTGCAATTCCAGCATTAGACGTAGAGATTCTTTTAAGTTCCTGAAGACAATCCTCCAAAGTATTGAAAATAGGGATCATAATACCCCATTCTCGAATCTTCTTTATAATCTCCACCATATACTTACAATGAACCATAATATGTTCATAAGACTCCACCGCTTGGCATCCTCTCTCACACCTATCCAACAAGGAGATTCTATGGTTCTTAAGAAATAGTTTAGTTGGGATTGCAGCCTTGCCTAACCTCCACCAAAAAAATTCAACCTTTTTACTGAGTTTGAGCTTCCTTAGCCATTTGAAGTATTCTACATCAGCCACATTAAATCTGTCATTCAGCATTTGCTCATAAACTAGTGCATAAATTGTTTTCTCTGAACACCACTTCAGCAATTCAATATTGTCCTCCTC
>NW_021424606.1:0-204 GCF_001605985.2 Dendrobium catenatum
TTTTATCTTGTATTCTATTATTATTTTATTTTGAAAAGTTTGAGAAGAGAGAAAAATATTTTTCTTTTAATAGTTATTTTATTTTTTATTATTTAATTCTTATATTTTTGTTGCATGATTAGTAGATCTAAAAAGGAACCCTTATTGTCCGACTTAGAGACTAAAAGCACCTTAGAAAAATTAAAAAATATAGAAATACTTTAG
>NW_021424607.1:0-1370 GCF_001605985.2 Dendrobium catenatum
GAGAAAAGCGAGGGCCCTTACCGGCGACTGCAAAAACTTTGTTCGACTTCTTCTTCTTAGGCGTATGTGAACCTCCCTCATCCTTAGGTCACCTAGATTGAGTTTTTTGGGCCTCATAGACTTTTGTGGATATCTTCAATTTCTGTGCGTGTGACCTCCCTGCATGAGTGGATAGCCCCACCACCTTAAAAAATATTCCTCATCCAAGCATTTGCTAAGAGAGCGCATCTCCTAACAAAGAGCTTCGGTATCAGAATGCTTCAACATACTCAACAAGTCGTCCGCTCCTACATGAAGGGGAATAGGTAGCTCCCTTAACTCCCCCCATCTTTCTTGGAGACCCCAATCATTCTGCATAAAGAAATAATCATTAATCCAATCCTTGGATGGATCCCGAGTACGAATGTCCAACTACTTAGATCTGAATGAAATACGGCCCTACGGAATAATATAGATACACCCCATTCGGGATAGACATTCTGCAGACAATACCGCTCCATGTTCTCTGAAAAATGCGATCAGACCCACTACCACCGACATGGCCCGATAGGAGAATTGAGACAAACTCAATCCACAAACCGTAAGGATATCAACCAGTTCGGTCGGCGGCAGAAATCGTAACCCCACTCGCAAACTAAATTCATAAACTGTCACGTATCCTCGAGGAGGTGAGCATGCGCGCTCAGATCTCGCCGGCACCTTCATCACCAAGTCACTAGGAAAATGATACTTTTTCCTAAAAGAGATGAAGGAGTCTTCTGTAATAGTAGAAATCATGTCGTCAACTTTTTTCGCCTTAGAAGCCTTCTTCGAACCCTCTGGACGCGCATTAGGACGGTCTTCCACGACAGAAATATATTTGGTAGAAGTGCGATCACCCATTTTGATTATTTCACGAGAATCCGTCAGGAAGAAAAATCTCGTAACTCCTGCACGCGAGGAGGGGCGCTAATTTGAGCAAGAGAAGTTTCCCGCTCACAAATAGCGGAAGCCTCAATCGTCAGAAAGCCGTGGGGGAAAGAAGAGAAATCCCGTAACTCCTGCACGTGAGGAGGGGTGCTAATTTGAGCAGGGGAAGTTTCCCGCTCGCAAATAGCGGAAGCCTCAACCGTCAGAAAGCCGTGGGGGAAAGAAGAGAAATCCCGTAACTTCTGCATGCGAGGAGGGGCGCTAATTTGAGCAGGGGAGGTTTCCCGCTCGCAAATAGTGGAAGCCACAACCGTTAGAAAGCCGTGGGGGAAGAAGGGAAATCCCGTAACTCCTGCGTGCAAGGAGGGCGCTAATTCAAGCAGGGATAGTTTCTCGCTCGCAAATAACGAAGGCCTCAGCTGCCAGAGAGCCAGAGGGAGAAAGAAAGAGAAGTTGCAAAT
>NW_021424608.1:0-348 GCF_001605985.2 Dendrobium catenatum
ACAAGAAAGAGAAAATGCAGCAAAAAAAGATTTTTAAGATTTAATGTGGAAAAATATGAAATTCGAAAAGTCCCCAAAGCCACACCACACCTATAAATTCAATACAAAAATGAGAATTTTTACACATCTCCGTACAGTGTTCTCTACACATAATATATAAAGAGACAAACATAAAACTAACCAAGGGGCATGACACTTGTAACTTGGTGGTGCCATGTTTGGAGTGTCGTGACACTCCACTATATGTCTCTAGTCTGATTAATAGCATAATAACATCAAAATCTAGAGTGTTGTGGCACTCCTCTCTTTGTTTATCTCCGACATGACTATAAAACATTACAGTGCTAT
>NW_021424609.1:0-355 GCF_001605985.2 Dendrobium catenatum
ATCCAGAAGAGGATCACGCCTAAAACTAGCAGAATTACCAGCAAAATTATCTGCATATGTGGCCAAAGCCGTATGCTCATCCCCCAAGACATTGGGCCTTCTATTGTAGCTCCCCTGGTCGGTCTTCGTCTTCAAGGTGTTCGCACACTCAGCTTCCCCCCCAGCCGTTTGGTTTGAAAGCACCGGCTGCTCCAAAGGCTGGAATGAGTGCAGCCTCTGGTCGTCCTCCATTTCATCGTGGGGATCATTCCCCTTCCCCAGTATAGCCATCTCACAGTCGAGAGGACCCTCCCATTCCCGAGCCTGAACACCAAGAGTCTATTGTTTGTCAAATGGCAGAGCCGCTTTGACCGGT
>NW_021424610.1:0-342 GCF_001605985.2 Dendrobium catenatum
CAAACAAATTTGATTATGAGTTAGCAGTGATTTATTTATCTTTGATTTTATTTGAAATAATTTTTTTATCTTAGTAATTTTTAAATCAAAACTGCACACCACAAAATTTTTTAGGGAAATTTACATACATACCACTTTATAACATCCTATTTACATATCTAACATCTAAAACTTTAATATTGCATTCATACCACTCTATCTTATTTTAATATCAAATATGCCACTTATATTTCTTTCCTTCCACTCATATATTTCATTTCTATCACTCAAATTTGATATGAAAATGAACTATGGGTGGTATATATATAATATTAAAGTTTTAGATGTTAAATATGTAAATAG
>NW_021424611.1:0-239 GCF_001605985.2 Dendrobium catenatum
GGGCATCATCATTAAAGCAGCCGTCTTTATGCAAAACACATCGTCCTGGACGATTTTGTACCTGCCAGGACGATCGGCTCAATTCAGCAAGAATCTGCTGCCAAATCTATTAAGAAATAACATATTTTTAGACATCGTCCAAAGGATCGGCCTAGACTATAAAATATCATCCAGGACGATCCAGGACATTTTTTCCAAAAAATTTTAGGCAGTTTTGGAAAGCAATTAATGGGGATTTC